>NW_011125350.1:0-640 GCF_000146605.3 Meleagris gallopavo
GGCATCAGCTAGATAGTTATGTTGCTGGTTTGGCTCATCTCAGTCGTCTAGGTATCTCTGATGCTTTGATTCGTATTACGGCATTTTCCAAGTCCTCTGGTACTGTCTGATCAGTAGGGAATGATCTCTGTAATGTAAGAACTTGAGTCTCCACAGTTTTTATTTTCTGAAGCATGCAGTATGAATTGTCCTTTACCAAACATGATTTGGGCCTGAAGTTTGTTTATGATATCTCTCCCCTTTAATGGCACCAGGCAATTATGGATATATAGAAATTGATATGTATACATTTTCCAATTTTAACTGATGGAAGAATGGTTGCAATCCAGCTTTTTTGGTGGCTCCAATTATTGATGTTGTCTGATTGCTTAACTGTGCAAGTATGCACAGTGTGCATAACAAGTATGCATAACTGAACACATTGCACCTGCATCTACAAGAAATTTTACATCTTCATTCTCTAGCCTTATTGTAACCAGGGGTCTGGCTGGGGTCTCACCCCTGATCCCCTTCATTCGGTATTTACTGCCATTATATCTATGGCTTTTGAGTGATGTGATTCTGATCTTCTGGATCTTTGCTACTGGTTTTTTTTGTGGCAATCCAATCGCTAACATCTAAACTTCTAACATTTTCTACA
>NW_011125351.1:0-438 GCF_000146605.3 Meleagris gallopavo
CTACCTAAACTCATAAATGAACTTAATTTGATTACACACTGGAGGAGGAATTTGTGGTTTTTTTATTAGAAATACATAGAGTTTGTATAATAGCTACCATCACTGACATAGCGGAATAAATAGTTGCAGGTTGATCCTGTGTTGCTTTTTACTCTACGTGTCCAGTATGTTTTTCAAATGAATATTGGCGTCTGATAGAATCCAGTAATGTCTATTCCTTCTGTTCCTTTCTTTATTCAGACACTTCATCACTCTCAATCTGTCAGGCTCCCCTGCCTCATTTCTCATCTTCGCCTCAGCGAGCAGCTTTCTACCTCAGAGTCCTGTGCAAGTATGCCTTGAATACATTTGGTTGCCCTTGTACAGTGAGTTGCACTGTTTCTTGTGCATGCGCACAAATGATGACAAGATACCGAGAATTCAGAACTGCTGCCTCCA
>NW_011125352.1:0-667 GCF_000146605.3 Meleagris gallopavo
ATATTAAAGAGACTCTAACTAACATTAGGGATATTCACTGTAAAAACAGAACACAGCTGTAAACTTTTCATCACCAATACAGAACCTAAAATAATAAGTAACTCAGCAAAGATAAACTTTCCGGAATATTATTTGGAACCAAATTAACTATATCTTATTCCAATATTTGACATGTACTACTGATGAGTTTATATCATATTAGTATTAAAAGAAGAGGTGGGGCTTGAGGCTACAACATTTTTCATATTCAGTTGCAGTTGTATGCATCAGTATTTTAGCTCTCTTTCCAAACTTGAACTCACTGTAAGTTTTGATATTCCCAAATAGTATAGCAAATTCTAAAATTTCAAGTTAGCTCTAATATCTTTCCACGAAATTAAAAATGATCCACCGTGAAAGATTTTATGTAATTTTGCTTATCTAGTCTATACAAAATCCTTAAATATTTCAAGGATGTGCATCTATTCCTTGTGAGTTTATATTATAACTGCTTAATTATGAGAGGAAAAATGTTCTAAAGATGATTCATGTGGTCTTGAAGAAACTAGTGTTCTCTCTCCATTATCACATCTGGCATTCATTTGTCTGAGTTTCAGAGTATTATTAGCAGGTAAGAAACACCTGCATATAAAGGAAGAGTAGGAACCTTATGAGTACCACTTACACT
>NW_011125353.1:0-929 GCF_000146605.3 Meleagris gallopavo
ATTGGGGGATTTTGGAGGGGCTGAGGGGGTCGAATGGAGGTTGAGGGGTCCTGGGGGGATGTGAGGGGACTCCATAGGGGTTGGTGTCCCAGGGTTTGCAGTCAGCCCCCAGAGACCTGCAGCCTGGAGCTCTAGCCCCGCCCCTTCCATCTTGCCCCCCTGGCAACCCTTGCCAGCTCCGAGCGAAGGAGGCGCGGGAGCAGCCAGAGGGGTCGACAGGGGTAGTTCTGGTGGTGCGACAGCAGGCAGCAGCAAAGGCCTGCCCTGCAGCAGCTCGGAGAGCTGCCCAAGGGATGGCGGCGGTCCCCAGAATGGGCCGGTGGGGGTCCTGGTGGCAGCCCGTGCTTCCTCGTTGAGCTCCCTGCTGTGCTGTGGGAAGTCAGGGAGCTGGGCGATGAAGCTCCCTGGGAGGGGCAGGGCTGCTGGAGACATCAGGGCTTTGTGGCTCCGTGGCACTGATCCATGCAATGAGTTGTTCTCTTTCCTGGCTGTCTCGTTCCCCCAGCAGCTCATTCTGAAGCAGGTCACTCTTCAGGTATTTCCCTCTGGCTTTGGAACCATCTTGGTTCTTCTGGGGATCCTCGAGAGCACCTGCCATGTCTGAAAAAGCCAGAACATCCCCCCAGACGGCGACAGCTGCCTTCCTACACCCACTCTGTGCCAGACACCCACCCGCAAGCTCTGCAGTCCTCAAACTCACCGTTGATCCAGGTGAGCAGACCCTCAATGTCCACGATACCATCCAACACACCTGAGCTGGTCACCACTGCTAGAAATGAGTCAGCGGTTCAATTTTACTTACACAAAATACACGTTGGAAAAGCAGAGCTCAAGTCTTCTCCTTGGACAGCTGAACTCTCACCCATCATGAGCAGAGGGTGAGAAATCTTACTCAAAATCCACAACCACAAACGACGCTTCCATGCTGA
>NW_011125354.1:0-484 GCF_000146605.3 Meleagris gallopavo
AACTGGCCTTGGATGTTGCTGAACGGGAGAGGTGGCCAATGCTTTATGTTTACACTGACTCATGGATGGTGGCAAATGCTCTATGGGGACGGTTACAGCAGTGGGAGCAAAACAACTGGCAAAGAAAGAGTAAACCTATTTGGGCTGCTGAATTGTGGAAAGATATTGCTGCCCGAACAAAGAATATGGTTGTAAAGATGCGCCATGTAGATGCTCATGTGCCCAAGAGTCGGGCTACTGAAGAACAGCAAAATAACCATCAGGTAGACCAAGCTGCCAAAATTGAGGTGGCTCAAATAGATCTGGACTGGCAGAACAAGGGTGAACTATTTCTAGTTCGATGGGCCCATGAGACCTCGGGCCACCAAGGGAGAGATGCAACATATAAATGGGCTAGAGACCGAGGGGTGGACTTAACTATGGACACTATTGCACAGGTTATTCATGATTGTGAAACATGTGCCATAATCAAACAAGACCAAAA
>NW_011125355.1:0-629 GCF_000146605.3 Meleagris gallopavo
GAAATGTCTGTCAAATTCAAACATATTTTAATTAACTCAAAGGAAAGAATTAGGCTACAGACCCTAAAGCAAATTACAAATAGTGTTTAAAATCTGAGCTAATGATTCCCCAATTGACTACTCTGATTAACAGAATTCTCTTCCCTAGTTTGCTGTAATTTTGTTATGGGGCAAAGATGGAGGAGGAACATGCTTTCCTGCCCTGAAAACAGACAAATTTACTGATCCAAAAGACTGCTCATATGGCTGGCACTCCTAGCTAGCCACACGGGGCACCAGCAACTGTGGCACCAAGTGGCAACTTAAAGGAAAAAATTAAGCATGATTTCAAAAACATTAAAAAACAACAACAACAAAAACCCACCGCTCTCCAAGATTATTCAGAGCCTGAGTCGGCATTAATAAACAATGCTCTAGTCTTCAGAAAAAAACAAAAACATCCAAATTACTTGCAACAGAAGGAGTGTAATATTTGCAGACAGATCGGCCAAAAGCTGGTTTGGGAGACCCTGACAGAAGCACTCATCCTACCCCAAATTTGCACAGTAACCCTTAGCTCTATTTCTCCATGTTTCACAAAACAAAAAAAATACTGAAGGAACTTAAGGAGTCACTTGAAGCTTGCTGTC
>NW_011125356.1:0-1531 GCF_000146605.3 Meleagris gallopavo
AAGAACAGAAAGAGAGGCCAACTATTGCATGCAGCATTTCCCACGTCTGAACTGTTAAACCAAAAGCAACATAACATTTTCCTTGGAACGTGCTTGCCTGATAGTCTTGTTCTGTAAGACTATCCAGCAGACAATGGCCTGCATAAAGGTAATAATAATCTTTCAACATTTGCAGCCTAAGGCAAGGTCCTCTGGCACTGACACAGGGAAACCTTTGACGTGCAGAAGCCATCCTGTGCAGGCAGAGCAGCTCTAAGCTGAGATTCCTGCCTTTACTGAAGTGGCATGCTCAAGTCTGAAGCTGGTGCCTACCTGGAAGCCGTGCTTGCCTCTCCACCAGGGGGTCAGCTCCTTTGCTGGCATATCAATAATGCACACGATGTCACCCACCTGCAAAAGATTGCAACGTCAATCCCAGCTCAAATGCCTGCATTCTCCTGCACTGCCAAATACTGTCAAGCTGGAGAGCAATTGCACCAGTGCAGCTCTCAAGGCATTTGCCGGTGTACAACTGAACTTGGAGGTAGGAGAGTCACTACCTTACACAACACACAGAATACAGCTGCTCAGTTTGAAATGGTTCTCTAAAGCAGCAGGGTATGGAAGAGTTCCAATGAAACCACAGACATAAGTTTGCAGGGCTTCCTGAACAGATCTACACACTCCGTACACTGGTCTGCTGTTGCTCAGGGACCAGGCTACAATACTGGGCAGTATCTGTTTGATCAGAAGATTCAAATGCCAACAAAGCCATATTTTAGAGATGGCTGAACTCCTCCCTGCATCCAACCCACTGCAAGTCTAATCTGGAACCAAATCTTCTGGGCTTCACCTCACCAAACATTCTGAAGGTGTCAGACAATATTGCTGATACCTTCACACCTGATGCTCTTCTGTACATGGCATCAAGGAACGCCTTGAACTGCTTACCTCAAAGGAGAGTTCATCCGGTGCCTGGGCGACGTATCTCTTAATGACATGGGCAGCAGCAATAGCTGGAGTATTAAGAGATGACACATCACGGACCAGCACGGGCTTCCCCTTGGTCTCAGTCTGCAACAGAGAGCACAGGCCACGGTGAGGAGCTGAGGACAAACGAGGAAGATTTCAGGGTGAAGAGCACATCTGCAGAGAAAGCTGCAGGAAATGCACTCGGTCCTTATCATGGGCACATAGGAAGGAACTGCAAGTCTAAGAACAGTTGTTTCTCTTCCTGGTGTGCAGCAGGCGCTCGCCAGGCAATGCCAAGATGCATCTCTCTCCACCCAGACTGATCAGCAATGGCACTGACCCAGACAGGTGGCCTTGCCCATTTTGCCCCATCCTTTCCTGCGCTCTTTGTACAGGAAGGTCGATTGTTTAAGATGCCAGGAGACCGTTCAGAGGGAAACCAAAGCTACGGCTGCAGTTCACAAGGTGCAAACAGTGCCACTGCAAGCACAAAGCAGGCTCTCTTGAGCAGCTCAACCAACAGTGAAGCCAAACAGGAGCAGACTATGTTTGCTGTTTCTGCAGCTATTTCGAGAGAAAA
>NW_011125357.1:0-332 GCF_000146605.3 Meleagris gallopavo
GGAAGGTAAGCTGCAGCTAAATAGCTGTGAAGCGGTCTTTTGTGTGGACTTATCTCAGGATGATGGCCATCTCGGGGGATAGCACATGACTCTTGCTCAAGCGCCCAGGGATGTCACGTAGGCAGGAGAAAAAGGAGAATAAAAGAGGAACCGAAAACCATGAGGGTAGGTGTCTGCCATCAGATCCCTCACCACGGAATTCCTGCGTGCTGGCGGACTCCCCTGGGCCTGCTACCTGAGTCCTGCCGCTTCCTCCTGGATCGGCTCCGCGACTTCCTTCTGCCACCTGCTTGCTGCCCAAGGCCGGCCACGCTGCTTCTCTCCTCCCCCCT
>NW_011125358.1:0-601 GCF_000146605.3 Meleagris gallopavo
TTTGTATTAAAATGTGTTTATGGACATAGTTGTTCAGCTCTGGAAATAATTATGAAACTTCATTGTTTCCTAAGTGGCCATGGTCAAAATCCACTGGATGTTAAATGTATTTTGTTTTTAACTTTTGTCAGCAGCTCAAAATACGTATTAGATCTTTAGCTTCAGTATTCAAATGACTGATTGCAGTTATTGCACTGTGTAGGAATGATCATTGCTGTTGTAATTTTTTTTTAATTCATGATATGTATTCTTTATATGTATATTTAAAAAGGATATTTCCTCTTTGAATACATGTAGTAGATAAAAGTAGAGGTTGTAGTCAAAACACTACCCTATCCTAGGATGTGACTATGAAAGAAGGCATGTATATAGCCAGCTTCTGTTTTTGTGTTTCCTTTGACACATGACTTAGTGACCTAAATAGTGTTCACTGAACACAAGTTTTTACATTCCATGCTGGCTTATAAGGCACGCTGTGTATAACTAATGCTGTATAGTAAGCTAGATTGAGTTGAATCTATTATTATTGTATTACAGTATATCTTTAGCATGGCAGTAACCTCTTATATTCCTGCCACAGCTGCACTGAATACAGGAATAC
>NW_011125359.1:0-398 GCF_000146605.3 Meleagris gallopavo
CAAGAGGGAAGAAGAGGGAAAGTGGTATCTTGCAACTTCAGATTTTTACTGAGCGTGTAACCTTTGTGTGTTTGACTGTAACAGTCTGCAGTAGGCTTATACTAGATATCTTTTTTTTTAATAAGTATCTATGTTCAGTATTTTTTTTAATAGATATACATGCTTAGTATTTCTGTAGCAATGTGAGAATAAATGGAAAGCTAGTATCTGCTGAGAAGACACTTGTATAACCAACTTGCACTGCTCACAGGAGTATTTTCCTTACAGTGATTCCTCTGGCCTCTTAATCTCTACTTGCTCTGTCATATCCTAGGAAAAGTGTATAGGAAATTTAAAGGGAAAAATCACTCTCATTATTTAGTCTCAAAATCTTTGGCTATGAAACGTATTCAGGCTTT
>NW_011125360.1:0-845 GCF_000146605.3 Meleagris gallopavo
GTAACTTCCAAATGTGGCATTTTGCAGATAACGTTTTTCCCCCTTTTATCCCTTGATGGCCCCCCCGGGATGTCTTGTTTCTCAATTGTAACAGTTGTCATGAGCCCATTCATCTAAGGATTTGGGACCGGAGTTCACTCCATGACTCTTGTAATCAGCTGGTGTCCCTAGCTGCCATTGTGCAGGCTCTGCCAGTTTATAACAGATGGGTACAGCTACAATATACGCTCCTAAGAGAGAAGCAGGAATGTCCTGATGTAATGTAGATATTCTGTAGCGACAGAACGGTGAGCTAGCGAGGCTGGAGATGGCTGGATACGCTTGGTTATTTTCCTACGCAGAGGGCAGGGTTAAACACACGCATACAGGAGGCCCTCCCGCTGTGTCACGAGGTTCAGATCGGACCCCCTTGCTGTCTGAGCTCCTCAAACCGCAGCGGAAAGGATCCTCAGCACAGCTGGATCCGCGCCGAGTCCCAGACGCATCCAAGAGGTTGTGTCTAAGGGGTCCTATGTGTGCGAAGATGTAACCTTAGAGAAGCTAACAAAAGCTCAAACCAAACTGTTAGTCACTTACTAAGGATGTGTATCAGCAGCAGGGTGTCTTGACGTCAAGGTGGAAAGGCTCTTAGTGCAGATGTGAGCTCAAGAGGCATCCCTGCTTGAGGGGAGGGCTCGTCCCGCAGCCCGCTGCTGTGCAGAAGAGCTTCAGAGGTGCTTGTGCTGCTGACTATTTTGGGGGTAATTAAGGTGATTGACTCACTGCTATACCTTGTTTTTAGGCACACGCTCCCTTGGCCCCTCAGCTGCTGAGCCGGGGCTCTGCTGTCAATTCTTTCAGCCCCC
>NW_011125361.1:0-453 GCF_000146605.3 Meleagris gallopavo
TGGTGTAAGAAAGACAAATAGCAAACACAGGAAAGAGTTATCACTTATTAAACAAAAGTTAATCTTTGATTGCCCTAGTGATCAGGAAAGGATTGATTTTTGCTGCTTGCTTTCTGCATCAGGCAGCCGCCAGTCTCTGAAGTCCAAGAGATATACCATCCCTTGAGGCAGGGTGCACATGTAGATCTGCTATGGCTTTTGGTACTGAAATCTCTCCAATGCATGGTTGATGGATCTGCCTATATTAATTAGAATTAAACTTATCTACCTTTTTTTTTTTTTTTCCTTTGACAATTTACAGCAACAGCTAAAGCTCTCATTCCCCTCCCTCCACACTCCACTCCACTTTGTCACTTTACTTGTTGTTGTTTGCTGTAATGTACATGGTAGCATACAACCAGTATGTTCAACATGCATCAAACTGCTGGAAAATTGTTTTATGGGCTGTGCTGC
>NW_011125362.1:0-657 GCF_000146605.3 Meleagris gallopavo
AACAACAGCTGAGCTCACATGCCTGCTCTGGGAAACGAAACAATCCCATTAGGTAACGCACCCATGAAACCCAGCAGCAGCTTCCACGGACACAATAAAGATCTCTGTTACAATCCACCACTCAGCAATCAGCAATGGGAACCTCTGCTCTAAAGGTTAACAGTCCCCCAAAAGCCTGACCTGCCTCGTGGCTATCAATTGTGTTTTATCTGGGAAATGTCAGTTTTGTCCATCTCCACTGTCACACGCCAGGGTAAAAGAGTATAAGAGTCAAAAAGAGGCTTTTATCCAGTAAAATGTTTGTCACCAACAGGTCACTGCTAACACAGAACGTCCAGCACTGTCCGCACTGGAGCAGGCAAACAGCAAAGCAGAGGTTGTGAAGAAGGAGGAAGAGGAAGGTTCCCACGGGTGCTGATCTCTACAGTAACCAACAGAATAATGGCAAGAAGGGATCACCTTATAGCAGAGAGGTGCTGCAGGACAGCCAGGAGCTTCTCCATGTCTGCAGTGTCTAGCCCTGAGCTGTGAAGCAAGGCAGAGCAATGCTGGAAAAGGACCGGTTGCTGCAGGCTGCCAGGAAGGGCTGTAAGGGACCTGCAAAAGAAAGGGCGTTAAAATGGCTCCGCAGAAGTTGGGCAGAACAAGCAGGCCGGG
>NW_011125363.1:0-397 GCF_000146605.3 Meleagris gallopavo
GAGTGCACTGTGCACCAGTATCCACCAGGGCCTTATATTTTCGTGATTCTGATGTGCCAGGCCATCTAATCCACACAGTCCAATAAACTCTATTATTCCTTTCCCCCCCCTGGCTGGGGGCAGGGCCCCTCTATTTGTTACCTTCATTGTCTGCAGCAACTGGAGCAATCACCTTTTTGGAGAAGTTCACCTTGGTGGTTGATTTGTCTTGTAACTCTCTTACCCGTGCTTGAAGTACAGGAGTAGGTTGTTTATGCCACTCCTTCATATCTTCTCCATGGTCACGTAGGTAATGCCACAAGGCAAAACGTGATGTGGTCTTACTGTTGTCACTTGCGTCGAGCAGGAGAACGTCTTCTTTTGATGCTGAGACATTAGATGCCACGGCTGGGAGGAA
>NW_011125364.1:0-317 GCF_000146605.3 Meleagris gallopavo
TTGCACATTGTTTGCTTGTTTGTTTTGAACTGGGATTTTTTATAACTTAATTTCATGCCTTTTAACTTTCTCTCTCTCCCTTTTTTTATTTTTTTTTAAATAAGAAATTGTGATACATCAGCCTTTGCTCACTTTTTTCATAACACTTCTATCATACTGGCCCCATAGCAAAGTTATATGTGGTGGCACTGTGATATTTACCGTTTTGTTCTCTACTCTTTCTAATAGCTCTTAATATTCTATGATTTTATGTCATCATAAAATTTCACCGTGGTTCTGTTTCACTCTTCTGCTTCAAATATGGAATGGGCCTTAAC
>NW_011125365.1:0-431 GCF_000146605.3 Meleagris gallopavo
TTCCTCGCCACTTGGAGGCCGCGCTGCCTGTGCTGGAGCCAGCTCTGATGCTTCTCCCTTCTTTTCTTGGGGCTCCTTTTGGGCAGAAGACGCCCCCGGGATCGCTGGCAGCTGACTGAAAGGACAGAGTGGGAGAGGTCTGCCTCTACACAGAGTGGGTGACGGCTTTGGGGCCGTATCCTGCAACCCCGAGCCAGGACCCTCGGCTGCAAGGCAGCCTTCCCCACGCACAGCTCTCGGGTTGCGCTGGTGCTTTTGTGAGGGCTGGAGAGGGGCCAGCCCTGTGAACTGGGGGCTCCCGGCAGCCCCATCCCCACCCCTCCACGTGCTGCGTTCACGTGCCCTGAACGGTGACTGCCTGGGCTTGGGGAATGGGCTCTTGTCGGGTTGGGAACACCCGTGCAGACCCTACCTGAGCGTGCAGTCTCACC
>NW_011125366.1:0-554 GCF_000146605.3 Meleagris gallopavo
TTAGATGCCACCGGCTGGGAGGAAATCAAGTTGATCAGCCCCTCCAATAGGCTGTTTTGGGGATTCTGGTCCCCATTTGATGTATCCGTTACCTCCATGGATTTATCAGCTTCAGGCACGGTTGATAGTTTGTCTATTATATCTTCTTGTTTGTTTTCCATTCTGTCCAGCTTTTCAGCTACCTTTGTAATGGCTGAAACACAAGCTCGCAGAGGGCTTAAATGTAACTCAAAGTCTTGAAGTTTATTAACCAAATTCACTTATAAGGGGTCTTCTTTCCCTCTGCCATACATTGCTGCAAATGTGCTGGCGTACCTTTCTGGTGCGGTCTTTGTGAATGTACGCCACATGTTTGGTGTACACCTGACTCTCTCGGGATCATGCTCTTGGTCTGGCTCGTCAGGAATGAAATCGGGGCTATGTAGCATTTCCACCACAGCATATTCTCTTAAATAACAGATGCCTTCTTCCATATCTAGCCCATTTCTTTTTCTCAGGCATCAGATCATCTTTGAGGGTATCTTTCTTTACAGCTAACAACATCCGCTTCCAGA
>NW_011125367.1:0-436 GCF_000146605.3 Meleagris gallopavo
ATTCCAGACCGGTAAACTTAAAATATCTGAACCTTAGTCAGAACCTATATGTTGGGGAATGGCTGCGAGAGCAGGGTGGACATGAGGCTGTGTACGAGCATAACTAGTGCGGCAGCACAGGGTGCATTCTCATGAGAAAGCATTAGGAGTTAAGATAGGAGGTACAACATCCTTGGGCAGCCTGTAAACAGCAGGCCTTAAACAGCAGGCCTACATCCGCAGCTGTGCTCTGTGGATATGTGGGGGGCTGATAAGCGGATGAGCTCAGCGGCAGGTGTGAATGCTGGCTGAGCATTGGTTGAAGCTAGGCAGCCCACCTAGACGCCCACCTTGTGCTCCAATAGTAGGTGAACACATGTGTAGTAGAATCATATATAAACTCTGTGTGTGCAACAATAAAGTGAAGCTTGATCACTCATATTGAGTACTGTTGTGC
>NW_011125368.1:0-324 GCF_000146605.3 Meleagris gallopavo
AAAGAGACACAATCGTTCCTGGGTGTAGTGGGTTTTTGGAGAATGCATGTTCCAAAACAACAGCCTCATTGTAAGCCCCCTTTATCAGGTGACACGGAAGAAGAATGATTTTATGTGGGGTCCTGAGCAGCAGCAGGCTTTTGAGCAGATTAAACAAGAGATAGCCCGTGCCGTGGCCCTGGGGCCAGTACGGATGGAACAGGACTGCGAAGAACATCCTCTACACTGCTGCTGGAGAGAAAGGTTCCCACTTTGGAGTTTGTGGCAAAGAGCCTCAGGAGAGACCCGAGGCCCGACCCCTGGGATTCTGGAGTCGGGCGTACA
>NW_011125369.1:0-746 GCF_000146605.3 Meleagris gallopavo
GGGACGTAAGGAGGGAGGCAGGGAGGGAGGGAGGAGGGAAGCAGTGGGAAGGAAGGTGTCGGAAATACCCAAATAATTCTCTAGGACGGTTTCTCTGATAAAGCAGATTCTATTTGCAATTGCAATGTTGGGCCTCCTGCAAGCAGGAGAGCACCCCGAAAAACAGCGTGACGTCTTCTCTTCCCTACTCCCCGACGCTGATCTCTTTCTGCCCTGGTTCCTCACTGGCTGAGTTCTTTAGGTTCACAATCTTCTCGACGCTTCACTAAACACACAAACACTGGACAAACATGGAAACACTGGACAAACATCAATGGTTGCTGCCTAAGCGTCAATCTGAAGTTAATTCATTAACTTATTCCACACCTGATCATTATTTTGCGGATATCTGCTTGTCCTTCTTCCCACAAAGATGAGCTCGGGAGAAACACAGGGCAGTGTCTTGGTGCCTGCCTGTCACGTCTCAGCCTTCTCACGGAGTGAGGCAGTCCGGCCTTGTGGAGAGGCCCTGCCTTCTTTGATGTTTGCTAAATCTGTTCTTCTTTCGCTGGCAGTCTCTTATCCTACCAGAACAACTCTATGATATGTTTTCTAATCCCTAACGCTATACCCGCATTGTTTGGAACACTTACCGACTGGCACAGTTTTGCAAGAAAGAATGAATCACCTAATTCAGTAGTAATGTTTCTAAAACACGCCGCTAACACATACAGTATTTGACTTCTTAGATCAACTCTTTCTAAGGA
>NW_011125370.1:0-825 GCF_000146605.3 Meleagris gallopavo
GAAAAAAGCAAAAAACAAAGCAAAAAAACCCCCCAGAAAATAAAAAATGAAACCAACATAAATCAAAAACAAAGAAACAAATAACAAAAATAAACACCAAAAATACAAAAATCACAACAAAAACAAACATAAAATGAAAAACACAAAAAAGCAGAAAAAAGGGGAAAAAAAGCAAAAACTAATCATAAACAACAGAAAAGCAAAAACAAAAACACAAAAACCAAAAAAGCACAAAAAAGCACACAAGACACAAAAGCACACAAGAGCACACAAAAGCCAAAAAAGCCAAAAAATGCACAAAAAAGCACAAAAAAGCACAAAAAAAGCACAAAAAAAGAAAAAGCACAAAAAAGCACAAAAAAATAACAAAAAGAAAAAAACAACAAAAAAAGGAAAACAAAGAAACCAAAACCAAGCACAAATCACAAATCAAAACCAAAAAAGACACAGAAAACAAATACCAAAAAATAACACGCCAAAAATACACAAATTACAATAAAACACACGCACAAAAAGAAGAAAAACAACGACAAAAAAAAAAAGAACGGAGCATGAAAAAGAGAAAAGCAAAAACAAAAGAGAAGGACAGAAATGACAAAATACAGACAAAAGAAATAAGAAGGAAAAACAAGAATACAAAACGAAAATTTCCACAAAAAAAAGAAGAAAGGAAACATCCAAAGCACACCCAAAAAAGAGAAATAGGCCAAAGAAGCAAAGACAACAAAAGCCAACGGCAGCAAACGCTGGAGAGCAAAGCAAAAGGAGCGGGAAAGAAAACGAAACCGAGCGACCGAAGGAAAGCAAAGCAGACGAGCGAGGGAA
>NW_011125371.1:0-764 GCF_000146605.3 Meleagris gallopavo
AGGCTAGACGTTGTGTGTCTTTGCTGTTTCTCCTGGAGGATCTGAAGCGTCCGAGAGAGACTCCAGAGTAGTCCCCATTGCCTCCTCAGCAAGATTGTTCTCGTTCTGCCGAGGTGCTGTGGCAGCCAGGGACCGAGCCTTTGCTCAGCGACTCCTGCGTCGTGCAAGCCTTCTGGGATGGGAGCCAGAATCTTCAGCGGCCGCCCGTGAGTCCTCTGAGGCTGATGCTGCCAAGGGTTTCTTTCTGCTGGGGGAGGTTTTGTAGGACATCCGAATGGGTCCTCCCTAGTTGGCTTTTTCCACTTGCTTTCTTTGAATTTTCCTTTGCAGGAGGAAGTTGTATGTGTTATTTGCTAGGATGCTGCAAGTTTTCTTTCTTTCCTCCTTGGCTGCTCTTTGGTGTGATGTGCCAAGCTCTCCGATTGGCCCTTTCTCTCGGTGGTGTTTTCCTTTGCATTTTAGCATTTCCTTTCTCTTTCTCTTTGTCACTGGTTTTGCCTTGCGTTGCTTCAGTTTGCTGAATTCTTTTCTCTACTACCCTTGCATTTGTAGATGCCTTTTCTCTGCTGCTCCTCTTGCTTGGCTTTGCATTGTTTGTTTTGTTGGTGTTGGTTCTTTACTACGCAATTCCTTCTTTGCATGCTTTCATTCCTTGCTCGATACACTCCTTTCCTCCTCCTAGGAAATGAATTTCTTTGGCTTCCCTGGCTTTTGCTTTTTTCCATTCTTTCACGCTCCTTTCCTTCCCTTCCTTTCCCTTGGTT
>NW_011125372.1:0-1021 GCF_000146605.3 Meleagris gallopavo
CATGGGAAGAAGTTACTCATTGTGAAAGTAACGTAGCACAGGAGCAGGTGTCTGAAGGGGCTGTGGAATCTCCAGGCCCAGACAGTGTTCAGATTTAGCTGGTCTGGAGTAACATGCACTAGATATCAAGTTGGCCCTGCTTTAAAGTACTATATTGGACTAGAATGACTTGCCTGTTCTACTGTGTGTGATATGCAGGCTAACCGATCTGGAGAGTGGGCAGGCTGAAGAGATGAAATAACAAAACGTTCAAAGTCTCCTGCTTTAATTCAACCAGGGTAAGATAGTAATTCTTTGCTAAAGCTCCAACTAATAATACTTTTTGAAAATTCATATTACTGTCTGGCATGATTAGCTAATGCGGTTTATAAAATATGTCTGAACATTTATTATGCTAAGATGCATGCTAAAGGTTAAAAAAGTAATTATGCAATTACAAATGTCGCTATCTTGTAAGTCTATCTTACTAGTTCTAGAACAAGAAAGGTTTCTACAGGTACCTCAACCAGAAAAAGGAAAGTCCAGGAGGGGTGTACGCCCCCCCCTAGTGAGTGACATAGGTAGGCTAGTAACAACAGACAAGGAGAAGGCTGAGATACTTAACTAATTTTTTTGCTTTTGGTCTTCCCTGATAACTGCTCTCTGCACAGCTCTCAAATATTTGGTTTGGTAGGAGGGGGTCGGGGATGTAACATCCCTTCCAATGTAAGCGAAGATCGGGTTTGTGACCACGTGAGGAACCTGAACATCCACAAGTCTATGGATCCCAATAAGGTACATCCAAGAGTCCCTTAGAAATTGGCTCATGTGGTTGCCAAGCTACTCTCTATGATATTTGAAAAATCATAGCAATCAGCCGAAGTTCCTGGTGACAAAAAAGAAAGGAAATATCATGCCAATTTTACCATACCAAAGAAATGGGTAAAAAAGATGACCCCGGGAACTACCAACTTGTCAGTCTCACCTCTGTGCCAGGGAAGAGTATGGAGCAGATCCTCCTGGAAGCTATGCTAAGGCTCAC
>NW_011125373.1:0-312 GCF_000146605.3 Meleagris gallopavo
GTAGCCAGAGGACAAAACCCATAGTGGCCATGAGGTGACTGGTGAAAAGTGATCAGGATTTTGCTGGCACCCAGGTGCATTTTGAGAATAATTCTGAGAAGATTTGAAGAAACTTATCCTTAAAGCAGTGCTGTGGTTCGATGGAATGAATTTAAGACTTAGAACAAAAACACTGCAAGAACTGAAAATTCAGAAGTGTACCAGAGATGATACGCATGGGTATGCCTCATACAAACTTGTAAGATAAATTAGAATAGGCCAGCCTGTTACAAAGAAGCCTCATCCAATCTAGAACGACTTATTGCAGCTGTA
>NW_011125374.1:0-532 GCF_000146605.3 Meleagris gallopavo
AGAAAGGAAACCAAAGCAAAGAGAGAAAACCATTAAGGAATGCAGAGCAGCGCAAAGAAAAGGTAATGAAAGGAAAATAAAAGAGCAAAGCAAAGCAATGGACAAAGCAAGGGAAATAAAAGGGAAATCAATGAAAAGGAAAGGAAACCAAAGAAAAATCATTTGAAAAGTAGAGAAATGAGAAGAAGAAAAAATAATGCCAAGAAAAGAGCAATAATGAAATGAGTGAAAGAAAACGAGCAGTAAAAACATCCAAATTAGAATAAAAGAAGACAGAGCAAAGCAAAGCCAGTAAAGGCAAAGTTAAGAGGAAGCAGGCAGGCAAGCGAACAAGGATACAGACAGGGAAGGGGAGGAAAAGCAGAATGTAATGACAACAAAAAGAAAAGAGAAAACCTACAAAGAATTAGAAACTGAAAGGAAAGCACAGAAAACTAATTTGAAAAGAGAAGAAAAGACAAAGATCACTTTTAGAAAGGACAGAAATAAAGCAAAAGCCACGGACTGGAAAGGAAAAGAACCCAGATAAAGG
>NW_011125374.1:2853-3175 GCF_000146605.3 Meleagris gallopavo
AAAGAAGGAAAATGAAAAGGATTACTCTTAAAAGAAAACTAATGGGAAGAAAGGAATGCAAAGAAAAATGAGAAAATGAAGAAAACAGTGGAAAGCAAAGAGAAAAATGCAGTAAGGAAAATAAGGGGAAAAAAGCAAAGAAAACCAATGACATCCAAATCAACATAGAAGACATTTTTAGATTTTTTAATAAAAATATAAGAGAAAAAAAAAGACAAAGCAAAGCAATGACATCCAAAGCAAAACAATACAACACAAACAAACAAACAAAACAAAACAAAAACCCAAAAGACAAAGAAAAATAAAACAAATTAAAAAAACA
>NW_011125375.1:0-569 GCF_000146605.3 Meleagris gallopavo
TTCTGGGCTGGAAGGGCCCATTGCTGGCTTGTGTCCAGCTCCCACCCACCAGTGCTCCCAGGCCTTATGGAGCAGGACTACGCTCAGTCCTTTCATCCCCTAGCATGTTTTGGTTGGTGGGTGGTTCCCTCCATCCCACGCTACTGACCCTCGCACTTGGATTTGTTGGCCACTGCTCAGCCTGTTGAGGTCTCTGTGGATGGCATCCCGTCCCTCTGCTGTGTCACTGCACCCCACAGCTTGGTGTCCTTAGGGTGCACTCAACCCCACTGTTGATGTCCCTGATGAAGGGGAAACCCAGATGCTTGTACAAACTGGGCGTAGAAGCCCTTGGGAGCAGCCCTGCGGAGGACTCGGGGATCCTGGTGGACAAAGAGCTGGACATAAGCCAGTAGTGTGCACTTGCAGCCCAGAAGGCCAACTGTATCCTGGGCTGCATTCAAAGAGGAGCGACCAGCAGGGAGGAGGGAGGTGGATTGTCCCCCTCGACTCGGCTCTGGTGCGGCCCCACTGTGCAGCACTGCGTCCAGGCCTGGGGCGTCCAGCACAGGAATGATGTGGAGCTTTTG
>NW_011125376.1:0-497 GCF_000146605.3 Meleagris gallopavo
TTCTGGGCTGCAAGTGCACACTACTGGCTTATGTCCAGCTCTTTGTCCACCAGGATCCCCGAGTCCTCCGCAGGGCTGCTCCCAAGGGCTTCTACGCCCAGTTGGTACAAGCATCTGGGTTTCCCCTTCATCAGGGACATCAACAGTGGGGTTGAGTGCACCCTAAGGACACCAAGCTGTGGGGTGCAGTGACACAGCAGAGGGACGGGATGCCATCCACAGAGACCTCAACAGGCTGAGCAGTGGCCACAAATACAAGTGCAGGGTCAGTAGCTGGGATGAGGGAACACCCACCACCAAAACATGCTAGGGGATGAAAGGACTGAGCGTAGTCCTGCTCCATAGGCGTGGGGAGTACTGGTGGGTGGGAGCTGGACACAAGCCAGCAATGGGCCCTTCCAGCCCAGAAAGCCAACCGTATCCTGGGCTGCATCCAAAGATGCGCAGTCAGCGGGCCAAGGGAGGAGGATCCCCCATCCCTCTGCTCTGCGCTGGTC
>NW_011125377.1:0-508 GCF_000146605.3 Meleagris gallopavo
TTCATATTGGAGTTCTAACATATCTGGCACAGCAGCACTCAATGGGGGTGTGACTTCATTCAGGCCACGGTAGTCCACCGTCAGCCTCCATTCTCCACTGGCTTTACGCACTGGCCATATGGGGCTGTTAAAAGGTGAGTGAGTCTTGCTAATCACTCCCTGATTCTCTAGTTGGTGAATCAGCTTCTGAATGGGGAGCAAGGAATCCCTGTTGGTGCGGTACTGCCGTCTGTGCACCGTTTTTGTAGCAATCGGTACTTGTTGCTCTTTCACTCGTAGCAACCCCACGGCAGATGGATCTTCTGACAGGCCAGGCAAAATAGACAACTGCTTAAACACCTTCTGTGTCTACAGCAGCTATTCCAAAGGCCCATCGATACCCTTTGGGATCCTTAAAATTATCCCCTTCTGAGGTAATCAATACCAAGTATGCATGGAGCCCCTGGGCCAGTCACAATAGGGTGCTTTTGCCAGTCTTTACCAGTGAGGCTGATTTCGGCCTCCAACA
>NW_011125378.1:0-543 GCF_000146605.3 Meleagris gallopavo
CTTATTTGATTCTGAGAAGTTATGAATAATTATGTTCAAGGATATTTGAAATAAATCAGTGACATTTTCCAATTTCTGGACAATAAGACACTTCTAATTAAAAAAAGGAACTTTTGATAGATTTTGTTTTCTTATAATGAATGTAGAACAGATTTTCAGTTGGTAGTATATTCTCTTCCACATAACAAGGCTATTAATAACAGTGTATTGTTATCTTTCCATACATATATGAAAGGATAACAAAGCAAATGCCTTTTCATGTTCTGAACCTATAGATCCATCCAAGAGATGATATAACTGGTAGACTAGATAGAATTCAAGAAAGCAGTGTGTTTAGTGAGTTTTAGAAGGATTGATTCAACCAGCATCTAGAATGTAAAATTCTGAATGTAGAGAAGGAAAAAGATATCAGGGGAAAAAAAAGGTGAATCTGGGGGCTGTTCTTGTTGAGTATTGCACCTTTATCAAATTTTTCCTTCCATTTCTTTAAATATTGAACTACTATTAAAAGTTTCAGTTACCTGAGGTGTCTTTTGAGATAGT
>NW_011125379.1:0-517 GCF_000146605.3 Meleagris gallopavo
GGGAGAAACAAGACAGCAAGACTGATGCACAGGGAAACATTCCTGAGCAGCTTCTTCCTCCACGCATCCTTGCATCCCCTCTGCCACTGCCGAGCCTTAACCCAAAGGCAGAGCCCCAGTGCTGTCAAAGAAAGTTCAGACTCCCTTCAAGGTTACCAAGGGCCTTCGGTGTTTTAGAGAACACAGCGCTAACTGACAAAATCCTTCACACCACAGAGAAATCCCAGCAGGGCGGAATCACAGAGCATGACGTGAACGCCGCCGTGCCTCTAATGAGCACTGGAAGGCTACTGCAGGAATCCTGCAGGCAGCTCCTGGCTTCCAGGGACAGAGAAGGCCTGTGGAACGTTGGAGTCTTCCAGCGTTTCCCCAAGAGAAACGTAAAACTTCCAGTTCACTACGACTGGGGATCCACGACAGCTTCAGCCACGGTCCTTACCACAGCTGCAGTTTTAGCTGGAGGCTCCTCCGTGCCATCAGCGGTGGCACTCACAGCACAGCCACACATCTCAGCTGC
>NW_011125380.1:0-383 GCF_000146605.3 Meleagris gallopavo
TATGGGGTTGATATGGGGGGCTATGTGGTCAGTAAGGAGCGCTATGGGGTGGATGTGGGTCCCTGTGAGGTCTCTCTGGATCCCCATGCTGTTCCCAGATCTCCCAGCAGGGGGCGCTCTTGGGCCGTTTGGGGGCAGCGCTGCTGACGTCATCACGGGACGGAAGCGTCCGTGTGTGGCACCCGAGGGGCGGGGCTGCGGTGAGGGGGCGGGCCCTCACTGGGTGGTGTTTGCCCCTGGAGGCGGGGCTTACGGGGAGTGGGTATGGCCCGAACGAGTGGGCGAGACTTTGTTGGATGTTGTTTACAGTCTGGGGGCGGGGCTTATGGGAAGGGGCGGGGCATAACCGAGGGGGTGGGGCCTCGTTGGGTGGTGTTTGCCCT
>NW_011125381.1:0-528 GCF_000146605.3 Meleagris gallopavo
AGCACTTTGGAGTTAATGCTTTGGGGTTTGGGCAGAACTCCTGGATTACCCTAATGTACCCAGTTCAGCAAAGAGTGCATTTGAGAGATGCCTTCGTCATATACTTTGTGACACAGTCTGCAGATCTCTCTTTAGGACTGGATCTGTAGAACTATTGCTAGAGCTGCTTTGATAGAAAGCCCTGGGGATGGAGCACCAGGACTTGATAACTTAATCCCATAAGAAGAGATCAGCAAGGCAGTGAGAATGAGACTGCTGGAGAAACTAATACTGGTGTCAGAACATGGACAAAAGTGTTATGCTAGGGAGAAAAAAATGGATTCATTACCATACTGTGGAGTATTTACCAGAGGTGACTTACTGAAGTGTCACCTTTTTGAGAGATGGTAAACTTGCAGGGTGGAATGCAGTGAATAATCTGTGGTGTGAAAGTTCCCTACGAAACGTGACCTGCGGCCTCAGCTGTCAGTAAACAACAGGGGAGCTTGGTGTGCTGAGTCTGAGTAAAAGCAGCATAGAATGGAATGG
>NW_011125382.1:0-501 GCF_000146605.3 Meleagris gallopavo
CGCCCGAATACCATATTAGGTCTTGAGAACAAGTCCTGTGGCGACATGGTACCCCAGAAAGAATTGAGTCAGATAATGGGACTCATTTTAAAATTACTCTTGTAAATACTTGGGCCAAAGATCATGGCATTGAGTGGATTTACCATATTCCCTACCATGCACCAGCCTCAGGTAAGATTGAACGATACAATGGGTTGTTAAAACTATGCTGAAAGCAATGGGAAGCGGTACATTTAAACACTGGGAGAAGCATTTGGCAGAAGCCACCTGGTTAGTCAATACCAGAGGATCTATCAATCGTGATGGTCCTACCCAATCCAGCTCCCTACTTACTGTAGACGGAGATAAAGTCCCTGTTGTACATGTAAAGAACATGTTGGGAAAAAGCAGTTTTGGGGTTCTTCCAGCTTCTGGAAAAGGGCAACCCACTCCGTGGTACTGTTTTTGCCCAGGGACCTGGGACCACTTGGTGGGTAATGCAGAAAAACGGGGATGTTCAAT
>NW_011125383.1:0-499 GCF_000146605.3 Meleagris gallopavo
CGTTCATGGAAGCCTAATGTCCCTTGAATAGCTGTGCTACCCAGGCTAAGAAGCAGCCTCAAAACGTGGATCCTTCACAGTGCAAGACAAATACCTTCCTGAAATCCTTCCCAAACATCCATTTGCATTCCCATTAAAACAAATAAATTAAAAAAAAACAACACAGATGCAATTGTAACTCAACACTGCAGGTAGGAAAGAAACAACTACTTTGCAAATGGAAAAATGAACAGTTGATGAAAAGCTGAGGATTTGGCCAAATTCTGCAAGTTTATCAGATTGCAATTCCATCCCCAGAGCTGGCTGCTGCAGAGTTGAAAGACTGCAAGGCCAGGCTTCAATTACACCGGACTGTTTACCCACTTCTTTCTCTCCCTGCCCTTCTGCCGTCCCTGTGCTCAGATGTCATATTATCCTTATCAGCAGATTAAAAACCTACTTTGTCAGAAACACTTATCTGTATGATACCAGCGATGACACTTAAGCTTCAACTTTCCTA
>NW_011125384.1:0-685 GCF_000146605.3 Meleagris gallopavo
CACGAACCAAGGATGGAACCCCTCTCCTGTAAGCAAGGAGAGCTGGGCTGTTCGGCCTCCTGGAGAAGTGAAGGCTCCAAGGGAACCTGGTAACAGCCTTTCAATACCTAAAGGAAAGAACAAGGGAAAATGGAGGTGAAATCTAAGGACAATGTCTTGTACAGTGAGGGTGCTGAGGCAGTGGCACAGGTTGCCAGAGACATGGTGGATGTGCTGGCCCTTTCAAGGGGAGCCTGGCTCAGACTCTGAGCAACTTGATCTAGCTGTGGATGGTCAGCATGGAGGAGTCGGATCACATTGCAAACCTACCTGCATACAAGCAGCGCACCAACATGGGGTGCATGATGTTCATTACCTGCTGGACACATCTCACACCACTGACTGGAGGAGCCCAGGCAATCCTTCAACTCCATCAGGCTGCAAAATGAAATCAGAAGAGACGCAGAACAGAATTTAAAACACAACAAGGATGCACACAATGCCCTTAAAAAACACCCACCGCATGGAGGCAATTAGCACATAGCCCTATTAATTACAGCCATCCAGCTTGAGATCCTCCAGAAAAGCAGAGCTCACAGCTCTGAAATCAAGCAGGAATCACTCACCCCATTCTAAGGGCTCACCCCACACCCCAAAGGAAGCAGTCTCCAGATTCACATGCTGCTCTTACACCTAGCAGCCCTTC
>NW_011125385.1:0-437 GCF_000146605.3 Meleagris gallopavo
GTTTTAATTGACTACGACCAAAGTTGGAGCGCCGAGTTGGGCGGCACTCGGAACGCTGCCCTGTGACACTGCGCACTGCAGCCGCTGCCTCCTCTTCCTCTCAGTCCTTCAGCTGCAGCTTCTGCATCATCTCCACAAGGCTGTTCATTGCGGAGCGCTGGAAGGAAACCAGGCAAGTTTGATTTCCTCAAACACACAGCTGGGTGTTTTTCTATGACATCGCTTGCCTTGGGATTCTGCAATATCTTTCACGTCTGACAGACGGAGGCACTGAGAACAACAAGAGCCGTGTCTGTGCTCACCATGGACTCACCTCAGCAGCAGCAGCAGCTCTCACAGAAGCCTTCTTCAGTTGCACTCTTCTCTCTTTTCATTGTCTTCTTGCTATAAAGCAGGAATAAAACGGAATTCATTTTGTCAGCAGCAAAACTGCAGAA
>NW_011125386.1:0-535 GCF_000146605.3 Meleagris gallopavo
AATGCCATTGGCCTTTTTGGCCACGAGGGCACACTGCTGGCTCATGGCCAACCTGTCGTCCACCAGGACGCCCAGGTCCCTCTCTGCAGAGCTCCTCTCCAGCAGCTCATCCCCCAATCATCAGTTGTCACTCCTACTTTGACCTTGTTTTGTTTGAGGATTTCTTGGTAGTTGCTGAGTATTTCTTTGTGTCTGTTATAAAGAAAACAAATGTAAGGACAAAATACACAGTGATCCCTTTTGAAATCCCAGTATATAGTGGTTAGCCTTAGCATGGTATTTTCATTCCATGTAGTCTGGTGTGAACTCTGCTTCTTCTGGAAACTTCTTGTTCCTGAGCAAACTTCCCCAAGCTAATGCAGTAGTACAATGGTGTAAGACATATCAACATCTAAAATAGTTTCACTTTAAGTGGTACTTTAATTAAGTTATTGGATAAAGCAGACTAGATACCAGTGCGCTTTTGTAAATCGCAGAAAGAAAAATAACTTTTAGTTTATTTGCAGTGTTTAAAAAATGTGTGGTGAGAACTAAG
>NW_011125387.1:0-908 GCF_000146605.3 Meleagris gallopavo
CTGGATGCACTCGCACAGCTCCATGTCTCCCTGCACTGAGCACTCCACATCTGGACGCAGCACTGCAGGTGAGGCCTGACCAGCGCAGAGCAGAGGGATGGGGATCTCCTCCCTTGGCCCGCTGACTGTGCATCTTTGGATGCAGCCCAGGATACGGTTGGCTTTCTGGGCTGGCTTGTGTCCAGCTCCCACCCACCAGTACTCCCAGGCCTTATGGAGCAGGACTACGCTCAGTCCTTTCATCCCCTAGCATGTTTTGGTGGTGGCTGTTCGCTCATCCCAGCTACTGACCCTGCACTTGGATTTGTGCCCACTGCTCAGCCTGTTGAGGTCTCTGTGGATGGCATCCCGTCCCTCTGCTGTGTCACTGCACCCCACAGCTTGGTGTCCTTAGGGTGCACTCAACCCCACTGTTGATGTCCCTGATGAAGGGGAAACCCAGATGCTTGTACCAACTGGGCGTAGAAGCCCTTGGGAGCAGCCCTGCGGAGGACTCGGGCATCCTGGTGGACAAAGAGCTGGACATAAGCCAGTAGTGTGCACTTGCAGCCCAGAAGGCCAACTGTATCCTGGGCTGCATTCAAGGAGGAGCGACCAGCAGGGAGAGGGAGGTGATTTTCCCCCTCTACTCGGCTCTGGTGCGGCCCCATGTGCAGCACTGCGTCCAGGCCTGGGGCTCCAGCACGGGAATGATGTGGAGCTTTTGGAGCAGGTCCAGAGAAGGGCCACGAAGATGATCAGAGGGCTGGAGCACCTCTCTTAGAAAGAAATGTTGACGGAACTGGGATTGTTTGTGTGGGAGAAGAGGAAGCTCTGGAGATAGCTCATGACAGCCTTCCAAGACTCGAAGGGAGCGCATAAGCAGGAGGGGCAACGGCTGTTTAGGAGGGTGGATAGCGATAGGACGA
>NW_011125388.1:0-870 GCF_000146605.3 Meleagris gallopavo
TGAAATTTGTTGGGATCTCCATAAATGATTGATGTTTCTGCTCCAGTGTCCACTAATGCCATAACTCGCTGAATATTTTGGGGGGACCAATAAATCGGTAATTCTACATAGAGCCTCCGGTGCCGCCTGGAGGCCCTAGGGGGACTAACATCCCCCGTCACGCCATGAACTGTGCTAGGGCCAATTCTTTTGCTTCCGATGGCTCAGGCGTCGTGGCCCGAGACACTTGAGGCGGCTTTTTTTTCCTATTAGGAACAATGAAGTCTTCTAGGTTCCATGCTCTTGTTGGTATCCTCTCTATAATTCTTACCCTTGGTTTCTTAGGGTAGTTTTGAAATGTTTGATTGTCCTTTAGCTGTCTCCAAAGCTGGAGAAGGACATGGTTGGGCTGGCGGTCAGTCTTAGCAAATTGGACCGCAGCTCGAATTAGGTCATTAAACATTTGTTTTCGGGAAACCCTTATGGGTCCCGATCGAGGAGCTCGAATAGCCGGCGTCTTGGTTTTAGTCACCGGCAGGACCTCAGCTTCTTCTAACATGCGAATGTTGCGCCTGGTCCGTAGGCGTTCTGTCTCCCCCAGATCAGCAACTATCCGAGCAGCCTGCTGAACTACGGTTTCCGAGGTCACCCGAGGGTTTAATATCGAAACCAAGGTCCCATATAGGTGGGAAGGGGCCTCTTGTAAAATTAAATCTCGCATGCCCGCCGAGAACTGGATCATATCCGGGCTATCCTACGAGTCTTCATATATTGCTTCTCTCATGCCTAAGTCGCGAATGTAGTTTTGAAGGTCCTCCATGGAGGACCATAGTCCTATGTTTAGGGGAAGTATCTTGTTTTATTTGGCCAGACCATCCGGCACGCTGCCAT
>NW_011125389.1:0-532 GCF_000146605.3 Meleagris gallopavo
AAAGGAGTGGACATGAGGAGTGGACTTGAAGAACAGTGATGTGGTACCAGAGGTTACAAAATCATAGAAGTATAGAACAACTTGTAATGGAAGGGACCTCAAAGATCATCTAGTTCCAACTCCACTGCAGAGAAAAGGACTGCCAACAACAATATCAGGCACTACATCAGGCTGCCCAAGGCCCCATCCAGCCTGGGTTTCAACACCTCCAGGAATGGGGCATCCACAACTTCTCTGTGTCCCTTTGTCAGCTCCTCACCACTCTTAAAGTGAAAAGTTTTCCCCTAAGATGTTCATTTTTATGATGTCTGCAGGTAAGATTGGTTCTTTGTACTGAAGTGCCTACAATTGGCACCTGGTGGACAAGTGCGTTTTTATAACTTAGCAAATTTTTCTGGTTCAGGGGGAAAAAAAAAAAAAAAAAGTTTATACTTACATAGCTATTATTGAAATTGTCGGGAGTTCAGCAAATTACCAAAATCAACTCAGAAGTGAGGCATTCCTTGAGCTACATTGATGCAATTCACTGGGT
>NW_011125390.1:0-709 GCF_000146605.3 Meleagris gallopavo
ATGCACTCGCACAGCTCCATGTCTCCCCTGCACTGAGGACTCCACATCTGGACGCAGCACTGCAGCTGAGGCCTCACCAGCGCAGAGCAGAGGGGATGGGGGATCTCCTCCCCTTCGCCTGCTGACTGCGCATCTTTGGATGCAGCCCAGGATACGGTTGGCTTTCTGGGCTGGAAGGGCCCATTGCTGGCTTGTGTCCAGCTCCCACCCACCAGTACTCCCAGGCCTTATGGAGCAGGACTACGCTCAGTCCTTTCATCCCCTAGCATGTTTTGGTGGTGGGTGTTCCCTCATCCCAGCTACTGACCCTGCACTTGGATTTGTGCCCACTGCTCAGCCTGTTGAGGTCTCTGTGGATGGCATCCCGTCCCTCTGCTGTGTCACTGCACCCCACAGCTTGGTGTCCTTAGGGTGCACTCAACCCCACTGTTGATGTCCCTGATGAAGGGGAAACCCAGATGCTTGTACCAACTGGGCGTAGAAGCCCTTGGGAGCAGCCCTGCGGAGGACTCGGGGATCCTGGTGGACAAAGAGCTGGACATAAGCCAGTAGTGTGCACTTGCAGCCCAGAAGGCCAACTGTATCCTGGGCTGCATTCAAAGAGGAGCGACCAGCAGGGAGAGGGAGGTGATTCGTCCCCTCGACTCGGCTCTGGTGTCGGCCCCATGTGCAGCACTGCGTCCAGGCCTGGGGCTCCAGCACGGGAATG
>NW_011125391.1:0-658 GCF_000146605.3 Meleagris gallopavo
TTAAATGCTCAACAGCCAGAGGGAGTGCTAGTAGAAAAGGCTCACAGCTCCATCCTGTGTCCCAGAAAAGGTAAAGAGATTGTTTTCTTTTACTCTGCTCATCTCACCATTCCTGGCAATCTCCTGGGTCTTTGCAGTTGTTGAAGTGTTTTTCTTTGTCAAACATGATCAAGGTACAGAAGCATACTCTAATTAAGTTGCCATCAGGAGCTTCCTGGATAAGAGTGAGAAGGGATGTCAAAGCTTTTAGCATTTACATTCCTGATACTAATATGACAGCCTGAGGACTTTTTTTGCCTGCAGTAATTAGCATATTATAGAACAGAGTGAGGCTGGAAGGTGTGACTTTGGACTGCTGCTCCTGTTTTTGAATTTTATGGTGTATTCTGGGTGTATTTGTAGCTTTTTTTTTGTTGTACCACTAGGTGCACTAAGACATACTGGCTATTGATATATAGAATCATAGAATCCTTAGAGTTGGAAGGGACCTCTGAAGATCATCTAGTCCAATGCCCCCGCAATGAACAGGGACACCACAGCTAGATTAGGATACCCAGGGCATGATCCAGCCTCACCTTGAAGGTCTCCAGGGACAGGGCATCAACCACATCACTAGGTAACATGTTCAGTGCCTCACCACAAAATATTTTTTCCTTAT
>NW_011125392.1:0-777 GCF_000146605.3 Meleagris gallopavo
GCCCATGAGTCTGGGCGGGTGTCTCTTCCCTGTCCCCGAAGATGCATAAGTAGTTGATTGTATACAATGCCCTGGCAAGGCGCTCTTGAGGGTCCCTTACCTCCAGAAGCCTTCCTATGTACCTCTTAAGCGTTTGATTTGCCCTCTCTACCACCACCTGACCGGTTGGAGAATTAGGCATGCCAGTGACATGTTGCACCCCCCATTTCTTGCAAAATTGTTGAAAACTACTGCTTGTGTACGCGGGGCCATTGTCTGTTTTTATCAGCTGTGGAAGCCCCATGATAGCAAAGCATGCTGTCAAATGTCGGGTTACGTGCAACACCCTTTCTCTGGCTTGGGCTGCAGCCCAGATAAATTTACTATATGTGTCTGCGGTAACATGTACATATCTCAATTTACTAAATTCGGGAACATGAGTTACATCCATCCGCCATATTTCCAGGGGACCGAGCCCCTTAGGATTGACCCCTAACCCTAGGCCGGGGCCATGATCAGCACATGTCAGGCAGGCCCGTACAATCCCTCTTGCTTCATTTAAGCTAATTCCATACAGTTTCTGAAGGCCCTTCTCATTCTGATGAAAAGTGCTATGAGCCTCACGGGCTTGTGCCAACTTATTGACGGGGACGGATATTGTTACTAAGTCATCTGCCTTTTGGTTTCCTTCCCCCAGTCCTTCTGCCCATTTGTGGCTCCTCATATGAATTACTGCTTATTTCTCGTCTCTGATCATAATCGCCCTCTGTAGCATAGTTAGTAATTCAAACAGGCGCC
>NW_011125393.1:0-827 GCF_000146605.3 Meleagris gallopavo
GCTATCTCTTGTTTAATCTGCTCAAAAGCCTGCTGCTGCTCAGGACCCCACATAAAATCATTCTTCTTCCGTGTCACCTGATAAAGGGGGCTTACAATGAGGCTGTAGTTTGGAACATGCATTCTCCAAAACCCACTACACCCAGGAACGATTGTGTCTCTTTCTTATTAGTGGGTGGAGACATGGCACTGATTTTGTTGATCACATCTGTTGGGATGTGACGACGGCCATCTTGCCACTTTATACCTAGGAACTGAATTTCCTGGGCAGGCCCTTTCACTTTGCTTCGCTTAATAGCGAAACCAGCACGCAGAAGGATCTGGATTATTTGCTCTCCTTTCTCAAAAACTTCCTTTGCTGTGTTGCCCCACACGATGATGTCATCAATATACTGTAAGTGCTCAGGAGCACCTCCCTGTTCCAGTGCAGCTTGGATCAACCCATGGCAAATGGTTGGGCTATGTTTCCACCCCTGGGGCAAACGATTCCAGGTATACTGAATGCCCCTCCAGGTGAAAGCAAACTGTGGCCTAGATTCTTTGGTCAAAGGAATGGAGAAAAAGGCGTTAGCAATATCAATGGTGGCGTACCATTTGGCTGCCTTTGACTCCAATTCATATTGGAGTTCTAACATATCTGGCACAGCAGCACTCAATGGGGGTGTGACTTCATTCAGGCCACGGTAGTCCACCGTCAGCCTCCATTCTCCACTGGCTTTACGCACTGGCCATATGGGGCTGTTAAAAGGTGAGTGAGTCTTGCTAATCACTCCCTGATTCTCTAGTTGGTGAATCAGCTTCTGAATGGGGAGCAAGGAATCCCTGTTG
>NW_011125394.1:0-507 GCF_000146605.3 Meleagris gallopavo
GGAAACCCAGATGCTTGTACCAACTGGGCGTAGAAGCCCTTGGGAGCAGCCCTGCGGAGGACTCGGGGATCCTGGTGGACAAAGAGCTGGACATAAGCCAGTAGTGTGCACTTGCAGCCCAGATGGCCAACTGTATCCTGGGCTGCATTCAAAGAGGAGCGACCAGCAGGGAGAGGGAGGTGATTGTCCCCCTCGACTCGGCTCTGGTGCGGCCCCATGTGCAGCACTGCATCCAGGCCTGGGGCTCCAGCACAGGAATGATGTGGAGCTTTTGGAGCAGGTCCAGAGAAGGGCCACGAAGATGATCAGAGGGCTGGAGCCCCTCTCTTAGAAAGAAATGTTGAGGGAACTGGGATTGTTTGTGTGGGAGAAGAGAAAGCTCTGGAGATAGCTCATGACAGCCTTCCAAGACTCGAAGGGAGCGCATAAGCAGGAGGGGGCAACGGGCTGTTTAGGAGGGTGGATAGCGATAGGACAAGGGGAAATGGTTTCAAGTGAGACAGGGGA
>NW_011125395.1:0-522 GCF_000146605.3 Meleagris gallopavo
CGGGCAGCGAAAAGCTGAACCCTTCCTCAACTACCACAACCGCATGTGAGCAGAGAGCGTGAGATGAAGGCTGGTGACTTACCTCTGGCATCCGGCCCGGGCTCAGGAACAGGACTCTGCTTGGGAAATCCACCAGGAGGACCTGCAGGCACAGATGCGATCAGACGCAGGCGAGGAGAGCTTCCACTGCACTAACTTTTCTGCCTTCAAGGAAGCAGACACTCGCAACTTACCTCTGGGTTTCCCCCGAGGCACAAAAGCAGCCTTCAGCCAGCCGTCTGCATAGCCAGGATTGGGAGCACCGTCATCTGGAATCAAGAACAGCAGAGGGATGTTCCCACGGCACGCTGTGATCTCCTCGCTCGGAGACGGGGCAGGGCTCAGCTCGTGGGATGGCAGACTCGGGCCGCGACTGCCCAAGCTACAGGGCGACCTGGAGCCCGGACCTCGGCAGCTTTCCCAAGCTCTCCAGGGCCACGTGCAACACCCCTCCGGGACCGCGTGGGAGAGCACGCGAAGAAA
>NW_011125396.1:0-738 GCF_000146605.3 Meleagris gallopavo
CCACCGCAAACCTTCTCCCTTTCAGTCTCACACCTTTGCACCCTCCCCTGCCCACCTTCTGGGGTGCTGCGAAGTACCTGGATATTCAGTGCCGTGCTGCCACTAGCTCTGATATCCACGCTGTGCGCTGCAGTGCAGTATGGAATGACGGTGGCCAACACAAAGCACCTTCAGTAAAGTACAATTTATTAATCACCAAAGATCTAGGGGAAGTACCTTTCAAACAGGAGTGTTTGCACGTAGCTCTCCTCTGGGAGAAGCCCGTTTTCTGCAGACTCTTACACCGTTCCTGTCACAGTCTGTACACCAGCAGCCGTCTCGCTTCTCTAAGCAAAGAAAAACAAACCAAAAACCACATGACATGTCATTAGCTGCGCTATAGAGCTCTGTGAGCAATGGCACAGGTTCCGTATTTACCTACCTGTTCACCTCTTACGACCCTGCAGGTGTGAGAGGACCTCCGGAGGATCGGCCGGTCTCTCACGGCAGAGACGTTCCAGGTCTCCTGTCCTGTATCCTCCCAAGCTTATACACTGCAGCACAAAACACAAAACCCACTCAGACACAGCAAAGACTCCCATCGCTTCCAGTGTTTGTGCTACAGCAGAACACGGCACAGAGCACAGATAGAATTCTCACTTTGAGGCCAGCCATGACAGAAGAGCCACAGCTGAACCTCTGCAGGCTTCCAGCGCTGAAGGGCCGTTGGGGAAGTCACGGGACAACTGCCTCGCTCTG
>NW_011125397.1:0-438 GCF_000146605.3 Meleagris gallopavo
AAAGGAGCAGGAAAGACAAAGAACCTACAAATAGGAAACAAAGACAATGCAAAGCAAACAAAAAACTCACTACAGAAAAAATAAAAATAAAAAAAGAACAAAACAAAACAAGGGAATGAAAACAAAAGACAAAGACAAAATACAGGTCGAGAAATACAAGAGGAAAGCCAATGAATTCAATTCACCAGCATGGCAAAGCAAAGAATCCTAACAAAGTAAAGAGAGAACAAAGCTCAGTGCTTAACAATGGAAAGAAAGAACCAAAATTTAACAGCAATGCAAGGCCCCGATACCAACAACAACCAAAGAGCAAACAAAGGCTAGGAAAAACCAGCAAAAGAAAAGAAAGCGTAAGTAATAAAAAGACCAAGGAGAGCAAAGCAAAATACACTTGAAATCCTCACAAACAGAGGGGAATACGCTCAGGAAAGGAAAAAG
>NW_011125398.1:0-784 GCF_000146605.3 Meleagris gallopavo
TGCTCCCCAGTGACTGACTCCCTTGATGTAGGATGATTAACATTTCCCTTGTAACTGCCTTATTTAATACTTCTCTTCCATCTGGAAGGATCCAGCTTCCTTCAGACTCTATGGCCCCTACGTTTCTAAGGGTTTCTTTTCTTTTTCACTGAAAATTTGCTTTAGGGGAGGGGGTGGCACCTCAGGCACAAGATAATTCATAGCCATTGTTGATTGTGAAGCAGCCTCACGGGCTGTTTTATCTGCTGCTCGATTGCCCTGAGCAATGAGTGAATTACCCTTCTGGTGGCCCCTGACGTGTACTATTGCAATCTCGGTGGGTAGTGGTCAATTTTCCAAAACTCGTCTGATTAATTCTCCGTGGACCAATTCCTTTCCTTTCCTGCTGATTAACCCTCGTTCCTCCCAAATCTTTCCAAAAGTGTGTACTACTCCATACGCATACTTTGAATCAGTATATATGGTTCCTTCTCCTCCTTTAAGGAGATGAAGTGCTCGGTTCAAAGCATATAATTCACATGTCTGTGCAGACCAATCATTAGGCAGCCCGCCCATCTCTCTCACTTCCCCCTTCCCTCCCTCTACTACAGCATTTCCATTATGTCTTTTTCCTTGCACCACCCTCGAGGATCCATCCATAAACAAAAGCTTTCCTTCCTCAAGGGCGGGTCTAATAGACCAGATCTTACTTTGTCTGATACTCAATTCAATCCAAGCAATTGCGCTCTATCCTTTCCTTTGCCTTCTCCCCTTTCACAGAAATGTAGCTGGCTTCAGACCAAAA
>NW_011125399.1:0-433 GCF_000146605.3 Meleagris gallopavo
AGTCGGTGTCAGGATGAGCTCGCTCTGCCGCTCTCTCTCCTCTCTTGCGCACACTGTGAAAAGGAGTTTCAGAAAGCACTACTCACTGACAGGAAATAAGGGCAAGCAAACTTAGAAGACCTTGCCACACAAATCCTGACAGCGTACTGCCAGCAGCTGATTTGGCTGCCCAGGACCCCGGCACCACAAGTGCTTCATTGCCAAACGCAGCAATGAAGTGTCTGGAGGAAAAAGACAACTCACAGACATTCCTTCCACGTCCATGACGCAGCAACGCAGGCCAGCACCAGCGCAGACAGCAGCACAGCTGAGAACAGTACCATCACTGCCACGTGGCGCTTCCGCACACATCTGCCAACAGCAGCCTGGGTGCTTTTCCCTGCATTCATCCCTGGAAGAAATGACAACGTCCCACGTTACCTTCACCTCATCC
>NW_011125400.1:0-781 GCF_000146605.3 Meleagris gallopavo
GGCACCTCTGGAAGGAGCGAAGACATCTCCGTGTACTAATAATGTTCACACCTTACCGAGGACAGGACACGTTCAACGCGGAAATTGGGCAGCCCAAACGCCTATGATGGTGGAGAATATGATAGTGGAGGCGCCAATCCTAGAAAGAAAGAAGAAAGCTTCACATACAGAACTGAACAACGTTGCTTAGAAACACAAACTCTTGGTACTAGAAATTCCATGACATGGACAGCACTCTGCAAAAGCCTGTTTGGGAGCCTACCTCTTCTTTTGGCATCACACGTGGTCAGAAGAGTGCATTTGGATCCGGGAAACTCCAACCAAGCGCCAACGGGCAACATGGAAAAAAAAGAAAGAAAACAGATCAAAGGGTAGAAAATGCTGTTGAACCAAGCAGAAAACTAGTTAACATTGGGACATGGCTCTGACATTCCATCAGCACTGGGGAGACCTGAAGATGGGGAAAGAAAAAACACCCAGTAAAAGCAACGTGAGCACAAGGGACTACATCCGGTAGTTATGTCACTTACCCCGCTCCAGGGATCAGGGCACAGGTAACGCAGCAACTCAAGGGGGGGCACAAGGCCAACAGCATCTGGCAGAGGACTCGGCCAATGTAGAAGGAATGAAGATATCTTCATGTCCAATAAGGTCCATGCCTTTCCGAAGAACAGAACACGTTCAGTGTAGGAACATGGGCAGCCCAAAATGGCTACTGCATCTGGTGGTGCAGTCACCAATCCTAGAAAGAAGAAGAAAGCTTCACATGCAGGACTCAACA
>NW_011125400.1:9034-9590 GCF_000146605.3 Meleagris gallopavo
CTGGCCTCGACCCCATGGGGATGGCGGCAATGGGGCGGGAAAAAGGGGGGAAAGGGGGTGAAAAAGAAGGGAAAGGGGTGGAAAAGGGGTGAGAAAGGTGAGAGAAAAAGGGTGGGAAAGAGAAGGGAAAAAGGGGGGAAAGAGGCAGGAAAGGGAAGGGAAAAGGGAGAGGAAAAGGCGGGAAAGGGGTGGGAAAAGGGCAGAAAAAAAAGGAAGGAAAAGGGTGGAAAAAGGAGGTAATAGGAAGGAATAAAGGCAGGAAAGGGGCAGGAAAGGGAAGGGAAACAAATGGGAAAGGGGTGGGAAAGAGGCGGAAAAAGGTTGGAAAGAGGAAAGGGCAGTGAAAAAGAAGGGAAAGGGGCGGTAGACCAAAGCGGGAAAGAGAAGGGAAAAAAGGCGAGAACGGGGCAAGAAATGGGAGGGAAAGGGGCAGAATAGATTGGGAAATGGGTGGAAAAGGGGAGGAAAAAAAGGCGGGAAAGGGGAGGGAAAAAGAAAGGGTCGAAAAAAAAGGGGTGGGAGAAAAAACGGAGGAAAAAACAGGAGAGAAGGCGGG
>NW_011125401.1:0-756 GCF_000146605.3 Meleagris gallopavo
TACAACATCCTGAATTATTGGTGCAGTCTGGACGCTTGTCAAATGAGCTGGGGAGGTTTGTAGTCCCAAATGTCTTGAACTTGTGACAATGCCATCTTCCATTTAACAAAGTGCCAGTTGGATAAGCTTCCAGGTAAGAATACAGAAGCTAAACTGCATTTAACCTAACTGCAAAATACAAAGTAATCCTCTTGTTTACAGACAGCCTTGCAGGCCTCAACCCTGAGACAGCTGAGTTCAGGATCTTGCATCCAAGAAACGCAGCAATCATTAGCACAGCAGTCCTGGACTTCAGGAGATCCAACTTTGACCATTTCAAGGGCCTAATAGCCCATGAGTTACAGCACTGGAACGCAAGGGGGTCCCATAGAGCTGCTAGACATCAAGCACCACTTCCTCCAAGCTCACAATTCGCGAATCCTGATGGGGAAGAAATCAAGCGCAGGTGGCAGGAAACCTACAAGGATGAGCAAGGAGCTCAGGGGAAATCTCAAAGGGAAAAAGGAAAGCCTGTGAAATGTGAAAAAGGGTCTGTCCATTTGGTAGAAATCTAGAAATGCTGTCAGGGCATGCGGGATTACAACAGGGAAGGCTAGGACACTCTTGGAATTCAATCTGGTGAGGGAGGCCAAGGACAACAAGAAAGGCATCTTTCAGGAAATCAGTAGCAAAAGGAAGATGAGGGAAAATGAGGTCCCACTGCTGAATGCAGAGGGTGTCCTGGCAATAAAGGACATTGAGAAGGTGCAGTTACTG
>NW_011125402.1:0-540 GCF_000146605.3 Meleagris gallopavo
GTGGGGTGAGCCCTTAGAATGGGGTGAGTGATTCCTGCTTTCTTTCAGAGCTGTGAGCTCTGCTTTTCTGGAGGATCTCAAGCTGGATGGCTGTAATTAATAGGGCTATGTGCTAATTGCATCCATGCGGTGGGTGTTTTTAAGGGCATTGTGTGCATCCTTGTTGTGTTTAAAATTATGTTCTGCGTCTCTTCTGATTTCATTTTGCAGCCTGATGGAGTTGAAGGATTGCCTGGGCTCCTCCAGTCAGTGGTGTGAGATGTGTCCAGCAGGTAATGAACATCATGCACCCCATGTTGGTGCGCTGCTTGTATGCAGGTAGGTTTGCGATGTGATCCGACTCCCCCATGCTGACTATCCACAGCTAGATTAAGTTGCTCAGAGTCTGAGCCAGGCTCACCTTGAAAGGGCCAGCACATCCACCATGTCTCTGGCAACCTGTGCCACTGCCTCAGCACCCTCACTGTACAAGACATTTTCCTTAGATTTCACCTCCATTTTCCCTTGTTCTTTCCTTTAGGTATTGAAAGGCTGTTACCA
>NW_011125403.1:0-525 GCF_000146605.3 Meleagris gallopavo
TTGTATTAGGTGACTCTTTAGTAGCAGATCTCAGTCAAACTGAAACGTGTGATGAGGCTCAGTCCTTGTGTTTGTGTGTCTGCGTTCAAACTGACTCTTGTGTTATTAGTCGTCCTCCTTCTTTTAGGACAATACATCTTCCCAACTTGGAGGTGTAGAAATGACTTAGCAAGGGTGTTGATAGTCTATCGGATGGATTATGCAGAAAATGCCTCAGTTACTTGGATTAAAGAGCGTTAAAGTAGGAGCGTGCTTTGTAGAACTGTGTGTTTCAGAGTCATACAGTCAAATGTTGGAATTGTCCGGGGCGCAGTGGCAGTTAAATCCTTAGTTTCTCTTGGATTTGGAGCTGATCACTGATTGGACTAGGTGATCTAGTGGGTCCTTTCCAACCTTGTGATTCTATGATATCCTACTATAGGCAAAGATTCTTTGGTTTACAAGGTCTTTTGGAGTTTTGCTTAGCTGATTTCAGATCTCTTGTTTGAGAAGTGGTCGTGCAGAAGAACTCCTAACTATATACAT
>NW_011125404.1:0-1284 GCF_000146605.3 Meleagris gallopavo
AAGGACAACCTTACTACGTGAACACAGGGACAAGCTGCTCTCCTCTTCTGGGCCTTTGTGCGCAGTGAGGATTTCCCTCAAGAGCTGCTCAGGCTGCTGCTGTCTGCAGCTGTTGGTCCCTTCCACCTGCTGGACGCTGTGCCCACAGGTCATTCTGCTTTGGGCAAAGCCTGCTGGGTTAACTCCAAACCCAGGTCACAGGCCACGCTAATCCAGCCGGTTTGTCTGGAAGGGCTCAGAAGCCGCGCAGGGGATCCTTTCTGCTGGTGGTTCTCTCCGGGCAAGAACCTCCACTCTCAGAGCAGCAGCCAAGAGCTGGAAGGCAGAAAAAGCTCCCAATCCCCATGGATGTGGCCGTCTGCAAAGACAACAGCTGCCTGCTCTTCAGCAGGGTGATGCTCACCCAGCAAAGCCCTCACCCAGCAGATGCCTTTCCTTACACTCAGAACTGTCCCACATTTGTGCAGCCCTTGGATTGCTTTTCCAATCCAAGTTCACATATATCCCAGCCATTCCTTTTGTGTTAGTATACGTGGATCCCCAGCTAGGGCTGCAGCTCAGGAGGTCAACACAACAGAAATAACAAAACATGCAACTGGAAAACACATCTCAAAGCTGAGAAGAGCCAACTCTCTGACCTTGGGCACAACTCACCAACCTAGAGCCAGGCCTGGCAAACTTGGCCGATCTGAGCATGCGGGAGGGGGCTGCAATCAGACCAGAAGTGTCCACTTCAATTGCAGCTCCTTGTAGAGAGGAACATACAAACAGTAACAGGTGTGAATGAGTTCATTCACAAGCTGCACAATGAGTTTGTTACTTTATTAAAAAAAGCATGCGTGCCGAGTCAAAAAGGTAACAGCAGGAGTTGATATCAATGGAAGACGTTCCTCTTCCTACGCCTCATCCTCCTCCCTCAGCTCTCCTTGCCTCACCTTTACCCCAGCTCCTGGAAGATACCCACAGACTTTCAGTCAGCTCTCAAATCCATAGGACTCCTTTCACATTACTCCATTTAATAAAAGATTTCAGACTCGTTCCATGCACTCAAACTGACCGAGCAGTGGTATCACAATCACTCGTAACACACGGAAGCACCCAAACCCTGAGGATTTCTTTTCCCCTCCACTACCAGGTTCTTCTTAGCACACAGGACTTCTCCTGCTGCTATCAAACAAAGCCAGCAGTACAAAGCAAGCAGCCACCGAGGACTCTAAAAGCAAAGCCTGATCCACAAAGCACACCTGAACTTTCACAAGCACACCTGAGCCGCCTCCTTGGCTG
>NW_011125405.1:0-628 GCF_000146605.3 Meleagris gallopavo
CCTTAGATGAATGGGCTCATGACAACTGTTACAACTGAGAAACAAGACATCCCTGGGGGCCATCAAGGGATAAAAGGGGGAAAAAACGTTATCTGCAAAATGCCACGTTTGGAAGTTACGTGTGAAGCAAGGGAGAACAGAAATAAACAAGAGCAGGGAGCAGAAACTAAAGCAAAGGGGTTTTCGTTTTTTGAATAATCTACAGAAATTGATTTTGCTTGGGTCGTGTCAGCCACTCAGAACTATTCCACGCACTGGGCACGGGGGTGGATATGGACAGACATCATATTGCACAGCTACAAATCGGGGAATCTCTGCTCTTAGTGAGGAATCGGGATCACCACACAGCTGAAGCCCAGAATTGTCACAGAGACACAGAATCTAGAATCGGGAAACAGCGACAGAACGTGAAGTAATCCAACCTACAGGAGCTGGTATCCTCAGCATCCTCGTAGAATCCTCAGACAACTGATTCACAGACACCTCAGACTCCAGTAACCCATCATACGCCCCACAGTATCAAACCACCACATCTTGTTTCCTCGCTCCCACAGAGGGAAATGCAGCACGGAGCCCGCGTGGCTCTGCACTGTATCGCATGTGAGTATCCCCGTCCCCTGCTGATGTG
>NW_011125406.1:0-754 GCF_000146605.3 Meleagris gallopavo
GGTGGTGTGGGGACTGAGGAAGCAATGGCAGTCCCCACCTCACCAAAGCAAAGCAAAGATGAGGGCTGTGCATCATGAGCAGTTCTCAGACAAGATGGAAGCCAAAATGGTGTTGGGTACCTGAGCCTTCTCTGGTGGTAAGCAACATGGTGCACAGAGTGCAGCCATGTGCTCCGAGCAAGGAGCACAGGTTTGTGCAAGAGGCCCGGATGCAGGGCAGTGCCTTCATGACTGTACTGTGTCCAACAGGTGGCAGCAGAGCTGCGGTGCTCCCAAGTGCCGTAACAACTGCACGGAGAGATGTGTTGGTGTCTGTGGAAACAGCGAGGAAGTGGAATGTGCATTTCCCGGCATGCCCCGGAACCTCACTTTGCTGACTGGTCATTGTCTGCCCAGCAGGTAAGGGCGATGCACACCCGCCAGCGTTTACCCATTCCAGAGCCCGGCACAATAGGGTTCCCCCAGAGCTCTGAATTGCGCTTCATGGTGCCCAGAAGGCTGCCTATCCTCTTTGTTCTGTGTCTTGCTTGTCTCTGGTCTTGCACTGTTTTCACTATTACATTCTCTTGTCCTCCTATTTTTGTGTTCCTTGCCCCATTCTCTTGGCCTAATGACCCCTTGGCTTTGTGTTGCCACATTCATGTCGGCATTCAGTTTTGGCGTTCCCTGCCGTATTGTCTGGGCCGTCATCCTTGGCATTTCCTTCCATGTTCTCTTGGCCCTTGCCTTTGCTTGGGCATTCCCTTGCCCTCCT
>NW_011125407.1:0-831 GCF_000146605.3 Meleagris gallopavo
AGGTCATCATCCCCTGTACTCAGCTGTGGTGAGTCTGCACCTCGAGTACCGTTTTCATTTTTCGTCCCTGGATCTCAAAGAAAGACACTGAGGCCCTGGAACATGTCCAGAGAAGGGCAACGAAACTGGTGAGGGGGTCTGGAGCACAAGTCTTATGAGGAGCGGCTGAGGGAGGTGGGATACTTCATTCTGGAGAAGAGGAGGCTCAGGGGATACCTCATTGCACTCTACAACTGCCTGAAGGGAGGCTGTGATGAGGAGGGGCTTGGCCTCTTCTCCCAGGCAACAAGCGGTCTGAGGAAATGGCCACAAGCTGTACCCCAGAGGAAGCTTAGGTTAGACATAAGGAAGGACTCTTTGTCTCAGACAGTGGTCAGGCACTGGAATGGCTGCTCAGGGAGGTGGTGGAGTTGTTGTCCCTGGCTCTGCTCAAGAGGCTGGATGAGGAGCTGTGAGATATGGTTTGGTGCTTGTGGTATCAATGGCAGTGGTAGGATTAGATGATCTTGCAGGTCGTTTCCAACCTCATGATTCTGTGATTCTAAAGCTGTAGTCCAACCCTGGTGCTGCTGTGTGGCACAAAGATCTGAGCAGTGTTCTGTACTGTTAGCATAAGGGAAGTCAGCGCCATGCAGTGCGATTTGTTACTGCTAGGTGAGAGGGGACGCGCCTTGGTGAGGAGATGGGCAGTGCTGGAGCTGCCCCTTCTGCTTCTAAGAGTGTGTCCTAAGTGGGATGTGAACACTGCTGCTCTTCCTCACTGCAGGTGCTTGGAGGATCTGAAGGTCTTGCAGAATCCAGGATGTCTGTCAGCGACTACCAGGAAATTCT
>NW_011125408.1:0-474 GCF_000146605.3 Meleagris gallopavo
AAAGAGAGGAAAGAAGCAAGAATTGCGTAAAGCGGGGATAGTCACCACCAGGATCCAGCAGCGATCCCGTTGCACGACGTTTCGATGGTCCGAGGTAGAAGCAGCAGGGGGGGAGAGAGAAGCAGTGTGGCCGGCCTTGGGCAGCAAGCAGGTGGCAGAAGGAAGTCGCGGAGCCGATCCACGAGGAAGCAGCAGGACTCAGGTAGCAGGCCCAGGGGAGTCCGCCAGCACGCAGGAATTCCGTGGTGAGGGATCTGATGGCAGACACCTACCCTCATGGTTTTCGGTTCCTCCTTTTTCCTCCTGCCTACGTGACATCCCTGGGCACTTGAGCAAGAGTCATGTGAGTATCCCCCGAGATGACCATCATACTGAGATAAATCCACACAAAAGACCGCTTCACAGCTATTTAGCTGCAGCTTATCTTCCTCTCCTTGCCCCTGGCCTTGTCCATCTAAGTTCTCCAGACAAAGG
>NW_011125409.1:0-564 GCF_000146605.3 Meleagris gallopavo
CCAATATTTGGATCCTTTGAGGACTGGATATGCCAGGCCTTAAATATTGATGTTAATTCTAAAAACCATTTAGCGATGAGGAAAGCGAATACGCTAGTCTACGGACTGTGCCAGGAACCCGAACTTTTCTATTTAACCTTAAAGAAAAGAGACAAAAAGAAAAGATGAGAAAGGAGGAAGAAATCCCCTGGTCCCCTCCTCCTTATGTATCCCCTGAGCTTCCTGCGGCTCCCCACCCTGCCTCTGCACCCCAGGCTCCAGTAGAGGCTCCAGTAGAAGATAAGGGGATAGAGTGCGATGATACAGAGGAGTCAGATTATCCTGACTCACCTGGACTGCGAAGGAGAACCAGGAGCCAGACCAAACTAAGAAGTTCCAGGGAGGAAAAGTTGTTCCCCCTTAGAGAAGTCCCAGTAAGGGGACCTGGACAGCAGCTAGGAGTAGGGTACGTCTCTACTCCTTTGAATTCAGGAGATGTTAGAGAATTTAAAAGGGAAATGGGGGATTTACTAGAAGACCCATTGGGAGTTTCTGAAAGGCTGGACCAGTTTTTAGGACCAAGTC
>NW_011125410.1:0-357 GCF_000146605.3 Meleagris gallopavo
ACTAAGCAGCAGTGAATCCCTTTGCCTCTCAGCTCGCACTGCCCTTCACAATGTGTGCAGCAGAAATGCTCAGGATTTCTGACTTCACTGAACACTCGTGGGCCATGGTAAGTGGGACCAGACTGTGAGGGAAAAGAACATCATTCAAACTTTTATTTTCAACCCACGTATTTCTGGCACTGATTCTGCACATGCTGACAAGTACTTCTGCATTAGACGTGATTTCATCTGACAGATGCTGTAAAGAAAATCACCACAGCACCACCACGTTCCCATGTACACACAGGGATAAGACTGCTTCCTTGAGAGAAAAAGGGCAAAATCAGCTGCATAGAATGTAGTTCACATCTTTGACCA
>NW_011125411.1:0-518 GCF_000146605.3 Meleagris gallopavo
TAGTGCAGCGGTGAACGTCCCCTCACTCCATCATAAAAAGGCCACCAGATTGGCATGATCTGCTCTTGGTGAAGCCATGCTGGCTGTCTCCAATCACCTCTTTGTCTCGTATGCGCCTTAACACAGCTTCTAGGAGGATCTGCTCCATGATCTTCCCAGGCACAGAAGTGAGGCTCAGCAGCCTGCAGTGCCCTGGGTCTTCCTTTCTCCCTTTCTTAAAAATGGGATAACGTTCCCTTTTTCCAGTCACCGGGGACTTCACCAGACAGCCATGATTTTTCAAATACGATGCAGAGCGGCTTGGCAACCTCACCAGCCATCTCTTTCAGAACCCTGGGATAGATATCATCCGGCCCCATGGACTTAAGCACGCTCCATTTCACGAGGAGGACTCCAACTTGTTCCATTGTCACAGTGGGACAGAAGCCACTCCCCATACGCTCACTTAAAGGCTCGCAGTCTTGGCAGACACGGGAAGCCTGACCACCTGTGAAGACTGAGGCAAAGCACTCACTGAG
>NW_011125412.1:0-792 GCF_000146605.3 Meleagris gallopavo
GAGGAGAATAAGAGATTTTTGTCTTCAACGGTGGAGCCAGTAGAAGAAAAGAAAGGGAAAGAAAGGAAAAGACAAGACAAGACAAGAGAACAGAAGGAAGAGAAGAGAAGAGAAGAGAAGAGAAGAGAAGAGAAGAGAAGAGAAGAGAAGAGAAGAGAAATGATGAGCTAAAAAGAAATTGTATTATTTATTAAAAAAATAAATGCCAGAATCCTGGCTAAGATGTCAAAAGAGTGTTTTTTTACCACGGCTTTTTATACCATTTTTATAGCTGCTGTCTCTTCTCCATACCAACAACAGAATCACAGAATCACCGAATGACAGGGATTGGAAGGAACCTGGAAAGCTCATCTAGTCCAATCCCCTGCCTTAGCAGGAACTCCTAGATTAGGTCACACATGAACACCTCCAGGCAGGTTTTGAATAATGTCTCCAGAGGAGGAGACCCCACAGCCTCTCCAGGCAACCTGTTCCAGTGCTCCATCACCCTTACCATAAACAAGTTCTTCTGCATGTTAGTACAAAACTTCCTATGTACAAGTTTTAGGCCGTTACTCCTTGTGCTATTGCTGCACACCATCGAGAAGAGCCTGGCCTCACCCATTTGCCTCCCACCTTCCTTTAGATGTTTATAAATATTTACCAGATCCCCTCTCAGTGTCCTTTTCCCCAGGCTGAACAGAGCGCGGTTACTCAGCCTTTCGTCACATGGGAGGCCCCCAGTCATCCCTGCGGTCGTCCTCTGCTGGACTCCTTCTAGGAGGTCCCTGTCTTTTAACTTAACTTAATTGA
>NW_011125414.1:0-1162 GCF_000146605.3 Meleagris gallopavo
GGAAGATTAGATTACATATCAGGAAGAAATTTTTTACTGTGGGGATGGGGAGACACTGGAACATGTTGTCCAGCAAGGTTGTGAATGCCTCCTCCCTCCAAGCATTCAAAGCCAGGCTGGATAGGACTTTTCAGCAACCTGATCTAGAGGGAGGTATCCCTGCCTATAGCTTGGGTTTGAAACTAGCTCATTTTAAAGGTCTCTTCCACTCCATACCATTCTATGATTCTATTCTATGATTCTATATTCATAAGGCTCTTCTTGTTCTCTAAGTTGCTGTGCTACTTGAATAGAATAATCTTGCACAGAAACTTGCTTAGAAGATGCAGTTAAATTTGCTGAAGCCTAAGGACACAGACTGCTGGACTTTCACCCAGCTGCAAGGAAGGAAGGCCACACAGCTTACTCTAACTGCAAGATAACGAAGTAAGACAGACTAAATTGAGACTCTGCAAGCATTGGCAGATCTTACAGGCCTGAGGATTGGAGAAAACAGCCCACCAAGAGACAACAAAAGGAACCAATCCAGAGCAGGAAGATCTCCAACCTCCATACTACTATTGGTCTACATGGCCGAGGGAGAGGTTGGCAACATGCACCAAAAGGGCATTTCTCTGTGCAAGGTCCTTCCTCAAGAGCAATCACCTCCATTTGTTTGTGTAAATTCAGCTCTTTCATTTTTCTGGTGGGAATCAACCACCACCCTAAGAAGCCTGTGTCAGCAGCTGGCCACACTAACAGTAAAGAAATGTTTTCCACTGTCTGGTCTGAACCTTCCCTGATGCAGCTCTGTGCCATTCCTGTGCGTCCTGTCATTGGCTCCCAGGTAAACACAGCACCTTCCTCTGCACTTCCCTCTTCAGGGACTTGCAGAGAGCAAAGAGGCCATCTCCTGGCCTTTGCTTCTCTGGACTGGGCAATGCAAGTGCCCTCAGCCTCTCCCCACAGCACACACCTTCCAGTCCTCTTAGCAGCTTTGTGCCCCTCCTCCCGGCTGCCAGGGCTCATGTTAAACTTGCTACCACCAGCACCTCTAGACCCTGTCCTAGTACTGCTCTCCAGACACTTGTCTCCTAATCTGCATCTCTGTCCTCATTCCATTGCTGCCACAGTGCCTGGCAGTTTCCCTCTGCTGAACTCCATGCCACTGCTGACTGCCTAA
>NW_011125415.1:0-504 GCF_000146605.3 Meleagris gallopavo
GAGGATAGCCAATGTCACTCCGGTCTTCAAAAAGGGCAAGAAGGAAGACCCGGGTAATTATAGGCCTGTCAGCCTCACCTCTGTCCCTGCAAAGGTGATGGAACAGCTTGTGCAGGATACCATCTCCAGACAACTGTGAGAAAAGGAGGTTATCAAGAGTAGTCAGCATGGGTTCACCAAGGGGAGGTCGTGCTCGACCAACTTGGTGGCCTTCTATGATGCTGTCACGTAGTAGTTTTGGTCGAAAATGTGTGGAACTTCAAAGAGAACTGGTATTTCTAAATAGGCTCTGTTTGTTTTTCTTACCATATGACAGATCACCCACTTTTAAATGCTGTGGCCGCTAGAAGAGTTTAATTTTTTCTTTCAGTTCCTCTGTTTCCATGGGGCCGAGTGAATAAAATAAACAAGATCTTAGGGGAAATAGTCTAGTTCTTTGTGCGGTGTTAAGCAAGCGGGCATTCACCTGAAATGTTTGCCACCTTAGGGAACCAGATACACAAG
>NW_011125416.1:0-577 GCF_000146605.3 Meleagris gallopavo
AAACAGTATAACTAGGAGAAGTCAGCTGTGGTATACATTCTTTCCTCCTCTCCCAAAGTCTTTCTCACCAAAACCACAAATAATAGTACTTAACATATATTCCTGCTACTTTCCGTTCAACGAACAAAAAAAAGACCACACAGAAACAACCTTATAGGCTGACTCTTCCAGTAGTCTATTCTATACTGATCACAACTATGTCTCCCTTTTACTGAGCGAAAAATAAAAAAATAAAAAAAAGACAATAAAGAAACATGGCGATAATTGCATCACTATATTTCACATAAAAACATGGATGTTGGGAAATTCCATTAACCAAGTTTAATTTAATCTAAAAGTCTCTGAGTAAAATGAACAATGCAGTTTTCCATTAGCATTTATACTACCGAGCTGTCTTGCTTTCCCAAGGAGATAATACTGACCAAGCTATCATGGCAGAAAGTTTGGGACGTGCTTTAGCAATGAGGATTTAAGATTTCTACACTTCTGCTCACACATACTTCTTCCCTTACTTACCTACTTTTCTAACAGGTAGACTGGGCTGAACAGAGAGTTCTCTCTGTTATGATGGATTTCT
>NW_011125417.1:0-470 GCF_000146605.3 Meleagris gallopavo
TTTGGATGCAGCCCAGGATACGGTTGGCTTTCTGGGCAGGAAGGGCCCACTGCTGGCTTGTGTCCAGCTCCCAGCCACCAGTACTCCCAGGCCTTATGGAGCAGGACTACGCTCAGTCCTTTCATCCCCTAGCATGTTTTGGTGGTGGGTGTTCCCTCATCCCAGCTACTGACCCTGCACTTGGATTGGTGGCCACTGCTCAGCCTGTTGAGGTCTCTGTGGATGGCATCCCCGTCCCGTCTGCTGTGTCACTGCAGCCCACAGCTTGGTGTCCTTAGGGTGCACTCAACCCCACTGTTGATGTCCCTGATGAAGGGGAACCCAGATGCTTGTACCAACTGGGCGTAGAAGCCCTTGGGAGCAGCCCTGCGGAGGACTCGGGGGATCCTGGTGGACAAAGAGCTGGACATAAGCCAGTAGTGTGCACTTGCAGCCCAGAAGGCCAACTGTATCCTGGGCTGCATTCAAAG
>NW_011125418.1:0-641 GCF_000146605.3 Meleagris gallopavo
ATGTCCGTTTCCCCTTGTCCTGTCTCCATGTACCACTGAAAGAGACTGGCCTCACCACTATGGCTGCCACACCTCAGATATTTATAAACCTGGATCAGGTCCCCTCTCAGTCTCTTTTCTCAAGGCTAAACAGACCCAGTTCACTTAGCCTTTCTTCATAGGGGAGATGCTCCAGGCCCTTCACCATCTTTGTGGCCCTCCGCTGGACTCTTTCCAAGAGATCCCTGTCTTTTTTGAACTGGGGAGCCCAGAACTGGACACAGTACTCCAGATGAGGCCTTACCAGGGCAGAGTAGAGGGGGAGGATCACCTCCCTCGACCTGCTGGACACGCTCTTCTTAATGCACCCATTGGCCTTTTTGGCCACGAGGGCACACTGCTGGCTCATGGCCAACCTGTCGTCCACCAGGACGCCCAGGTCCCTCTCTGCAGAGCTCCTCTCCAGCAGCTCATCCCCCAGCCTGTATTGGTGCATGCAATTATTCCTCCCTAGGTGTAAGACCCTACACTTGCTTGTGTTGAACCTCATCCGGTTTCTACTGCCCAGCTCTCCAGCCTGTCCAGGTCTCGCTGAATGGCAGCACAGCTTTCAGGCATGTCAGCCAATCCTCCCAACTTCGTATCATCAGCAAACTTGCTGA
>NW_011125419.1:0-709 GCF_000146605.3 Meleagris gallopavo
TTTTTTTTTTTTTCTTCCTCCATTGTGGAGCTGCTCTCTCTGTTTTTTAGCAGGGAACCCTGAGCGTCCTTAAGGGCTGGTAGGATTTGGACCTGGAAGCTGCTTCCTTCACTTGAGCGTGTGGGGAGTATTGGTCCTTGGAATGGGGTAAGTGGTTCTTTTTTCTTTCAGGGCTGTGATCTTGCTTTTGGGGATGGCAAGTGCACTGAAGGGCTGCTAGGTGTAAGAGCAGCATGTGAATCTGGAGACTGCTTCCTTTGGGGTGTGGGGTGAGCCCTTAGAATGGGGTGAGTGATTCCTGCTTTCTTTCAGAGCTGTGAGCTCTGCTTTTCTGGAGGATCTCAAGCTGGATGGCTGTCATTAATAGGGCTATGTGCTAATTGCATCCTTGCGGTGTTTTTTAAGGGGCATTGTGTGCATCCTTGTTGTGTTTTAAATTATGTTCTGCGTCTCTTCTGATTTCATTTTGCAGCCTGATGGAGTTGAAGGATTGCCTGGGCTCCTCCAGTCAGTGGTGTGAGATGTGTCCAGCAGGTAATGAACATCATGCACCCCATGTTGGTGCGCTGCTTGTATGCAGATAGGTTTGCGATGTGATCCGACTCCCCCATGCTGACCATCCACAGCTAGATCAAGTTGCTCAGAGTCTGAGCCAGGCTCACCTTGAAAGGCAACCTGTGCCACTGCCTCAGCACCCTCACTGTACAAG
>NW_011125420.1:0-1011 GCF_000146605.3 Meleagris gallopavo
CCCTTATAAAGCATCCTCACCTTGGCCCCATTCCATCCCAACTCCTCAGCCCCACCTCCTTCTTCTCCTCACCAAGTCGCTTAGCTGTGACACTCCAAAGAAACGTCTTTACTTCTCCAGCACATAAGCAGCTGCTGTAGACACAACCCTCACATGACTTCAGCTGGAAATGTGGGAACTCCTCCATAGTCATTTGGATCCGACGGAGCAGCAGGGATGACAGAAGGTAACAAGACAAATGTCACACATTTTCTAAAATAAGGCATGGGCTTCAGCCATGTCTTATCTAACCATACCCCATTTTTCTTGCAAAGACTGTCAGGGCTCACCAACCTTCATACATTGCTGTAGGTAGTTGAAGACTGTGGCCTTCAAGATGAAGGTCTCACCCTGGATCACAGAAGATGGAAGTGTGAGCTCCACAAAAAAAGGGCTTGAAAACAAGCAGACTGGAGGCTGAAGCTAGTCCAAAGCCATTACGTCCTGTGCAGAACATCCCAGCTTTCCATCTTGTGATAGTGTTAGGCACAGTGACAGTGACAGTCTGGTTTCCACTAGGACTGAAGAGAAGTAGACAGCAATAGAAGCATTTAATAGAATCTTGTCGTATGGAGCAACAGATGACCTAGTCTATGCCCTTGTCCCCAGTACACTCCATTCCCTGACCTCAGTCTAACAGCTAACGTCTGCTGAATTTGTAGCCCTTGGAATACAGGCAAAGAGCCATGGGACACATCATTCAGATGAAACAGACATGCCAATATGAGGAGGGCTGTTGTGACAATAATGCTTTCTACTTTATTATGGTGGCCTACAATGTCAGAGGCAGATGTTGGTAGTATGGCAGTAGAGGCTGAACTTTCCCACCAATATTCCATTATATTTTGCTGCCATAGATGGCAAGCAGAGGGGCAGTCTGGCAAAATGGTATCTGACATGGAAGTGCATATGAAGCAAAGGCGTATCACAGATCTCCTCTGTGCAGAAAAAAATGCACCCACTGACATTCAG
>NW_011125421.1:0-1265 GCF_000146605.3 Meleagris gallopavo
GAGAAGTGAAGGCTCCAAGGGAACCTGGTAACAGCCTTTCAATACCTAAAGGAAAGAACAAGAGAAAATGGAGGTGAAATCTAAGGAAAATGTCTTGTACAGTGAGGGTGCTGATGCAGTGGCACAGGTTGCCTTTCAAGGTGAGCCTGGCTCAGACTCTGAGCAACTTGATCTAGCTGTGGATGGTCAGCATGGGGAAGTCGGATTACATCGCAAACCTACCTGCAATACAAGCAGCGCACCAACATGGGGTGCATGATGTTCATTACCTGCTGGACAGATCTCACACCACTGACTAGGAGGAGCCCAGGCAATCCTTCAACTCCATCAGGCTGCAAAATGAAATCAGAAGAGACGCAGAACGTAATTTAAAACACAACAAGGATGCACACAATGCCCTTAAAAAACACCGCATGGATGCAATTAGCACATGAATTACAGCCATCCAGCTTGAGATCCTCCAGAAAAGCAGAGCTCACAGCTCTGAAAGAAAGCAGGAATCACTCACCCCATTCTAAGGGCTCACCCCACACCCCAAAGGAAGCAGTCTCCAGATTCACATACTGCTCTTACACCTAGCAGCCCTTCAGTGCACTTGCCATCCCCCAAAAAGACAAGATCACAGCCCTGAAAGAAAAAAAGAAACCACTTACCCCATTCCAAGGACCAATAGTCCCCCCACACTCTCAAGTGAAGGAAGCAGCTTCCAGGTCCAAATACCTACCAGCCCTTAAGTACGCTCAGGGTTCCCTGCTAAGAAAGAGAGAGAGCAGCTCCACAATGGAGGAGAAAAAAAAAAAACAAAACAAAAAAAAAAAAACACTACACTCCATCACCAAAGAACAAGGCATACTCCAAAGGAAGCACTCCCCAGGTCCAGATGCTGCCCCTACTCTTCCCAGCCCTTAAATGGGATCAGGGAGGGGTGGAGCCTGGCTCTGCCCCACTCCACAGCCAAACTGCCCCCAGCTGTGCTCGCAGGGCTGCACCCCGCCCCAGGTGCGGGTTCCACAAAAACAGAAGGGCAAGGGAATGCCCAGGCAAAGGCAAGGGCCAAGAGAACATGGAAGGAAATGCCAAGGATGACGGCCCAGACAATACGGCAGGGAACGCCAAAACTGAATGCCGACATGAATGTGGCAACACAAAGCCAAGGGGTCATTAGGCCAAGAGAATGGGGCAAGGAACACAAAAATAGGAGGACAAGAGAATGTAATAGTGAAAACAGTGCAAGACCAGAGACAAGCAAGACACAGAACAAAGAG
>NW_011125422.1:0-746 GCF_000146605.3 Meleagris gallopavo
ACACTCAGAGCAGCTGTAGGGTCTCTCTCCTGTGTGGATGCGTTGGTGGTAGGAGAGGTGGGATCTCTTTTTGAAGCTCTTCCCACACTCAGAGCACTTGTATGGACTCACTGCTGAGCATTTGCACTGGTGGTTAACGACGCTGGAATCTTTTTCAAAGCTATTTCTACACTCAGTGCATGGATTCCGCTTTTTCTTCTGGCACACATCCTTGCTCCTGGGTTCTTTAGGCCCCTTTTGACCTATGTTGAAGTCCAGTGGGCTGCTTCCTGTCTTTCCCAGATGCTTCCCCAGAGGCTTCTTGATGAGCTCACCCTGACCTTGCTCCAGCCCTCCTTGGTCTTCCCTTCTGATTTCCTCCACACAGACACTACCCCACTGCTCTTCAGCCACACCACTCTCCTGCAGATCCTCCAATACATCTGTAATCCCATTTCCTGCTGGATGAAAGAGGAAATCCAGAAATAGCATACAGTGCCCAAAACAAAACACAGACAGAGACGGCTCTTCCAGCCCCAACCTCCTCCTTCCCTCCATCAACTCACCTGGGCTGAGGTCTCCTGGCATGGCCTCAGGGCTACGCACATCTGGGATCCAGGGCTCTTCCCCTCCTTCAAGCAGGGAGATCAGCATGGGTTTGGGGGCTGGAAGTGGAGCTTCAACGAGAGAACCAGGGGAGATGAGAGCATTGCCATCATTCTGGCACAGTGCCTGCTGAACAACTCTACTCTGTGTCCCTCCCCAGG
>NW_011125422.1:20867-21767 GCF_000146605.3 Meleagris gallopavo
CCAGGGCTCTTCCCCTCCTTCAAGCAGGGAGATCAGCACGGGTTTGGGGGCTGGAAGTGGAGCTTCAACGAGAGAACCAGGGGAGATGAGAGCATTGCCATCATTCTGGCACAGTGCCTGCTGAACAACTCTACTCTGTGTCCCTCCCCAGGGAGAAACCACACTTGGGGCCTGAATGACACTGAGCCCACAGCTTCCTTTGGAGCAAAGAATGCTTTTACAAAACTGAAAATTATGAAGGGATATTTTCATTAAAATTAACTTGTGAACGGCTTGTTTATTATCTGTTTATATATCAATGACCAAGGCATCAAAATGTCTCTGGCTGATGCCTGCTGGCCAGCACTGACACGGGGGAATTTATCAGAGTGCTGTGCATACAAAGCCCTTTTGAAACTCACGCTTCTCAGTATTTCTTTTGTTGCTGTTGTAGTTATCAATATGTAACTGCATGGTGATTATTCCAGGCCCGGCCTACAGAGGCTCATTCTGCACAGCCACATGTGCCCTAACAAGGAGGAAAGGCAGCAAAGCCCTCACCCAGCGAGGCCACGCACTGGTACGTCTCCAGCATCACGTCCCGGTAGAGCGCTCGCTGCGCAAGGTCCAGCAGCGCCCACTCCTCCCTGCTGAAATACACGGCCACCTCCGCAAAGCTCACGGGCTCCTGCAAGCAAAGAGGCTCCTTGCTGGGAACAGCCCAGGCCCAGGGAAGCAGCTCGCACAGGACACAAACTCCCGTCCCGGCCGCTTCTCTGGCCCCAGCACACACACGCTGCCTGAGGCCACCTCCCCTCTCCCCCTGCATTCACATCCCTCGCCCCTCGGCCTCTCCTGCCCGCTTCCCCCAGCCCCTACCTGAGATGGAGGTGCTGTGGCCATTTGCTGCTCTCCTGCGGG
>NW_011125423.1:0-960 GCF_000146605.3 Meleagris gallopavo
AAGCCATCTGGGATGTGATCCAGGTGTTTTTGTGCTGCTCAGTCCTGATATGTTTCCTTCCATCAGTCCAGTTCCTCTCCTACGGACAGCGAGAAGATCACTGAACCCTATGAGCTGGGTGGTGAGCCCGAGAGGAAGATCTGGGTGGCTCAGCCGTGTCCTCTGGCTCTGAGCGTTTCTCCCCGCTGTGTCTGTGTTGCCCGGTTCTGGCTTGATAACCTCATGTTGCCGATGCCTTTACTTTCCATCTAGAATTCCAGGCGACCGACAGACAGCAGCTGCATCCCAGCTGCCAAGCGGCTCAAAGGGGGGATGCACAGCGTCCCGTGCAGCGCCGCGCAGGGGCAGCCGCAGCAGCAGCCCAGAGCTCGGGAGAATCGCACCGCTCCCAGCAAATCTCCATCCCCACAGCCAGGGAGGGGAGTGAAGAATTGTAGTGATGAAAAGATTGGCTATACGATAAAAAGGTGCTGTGAAGGAATGGAAGAGTATTTTTGACCTGTACTAGATGATGCCAGGTTTGCAGGGGTATTTTCCACCAAGGAGGGATCTCCAGTAAGAGATCCTTCTCCTGTGGCAGTCAGCCCTGAAATGGGGCCTAAGTGGTGCGCAGCCAGGCCCAGCCCTTTCAGTTGCACAGCTGAATTGCCTTTGCCTGTGCTCCCATGGCTGACCTGGTCCCTTCTGCAGGTGCTCAACCAGTTGTTCAGGCTGTGACTGGACAGTTCCCACAGAGAGTCCTTCACAGGTCACAGTGCAGGAATCTGCTTGGATGTGGTTCTTTAGGGGCTGCCAGGGGCAACCGAGGTCTTCTTTAGAGCTTGCAGGAGCAGCTCTGCTCTGACACCTTCTTCCTCTACTTCTTCACTGACTTTGGTGTCTGCAATATTCTTTCTTTCACTATTTTTTCCCTCCTTCCTCTCTCTCACAGCTACTGCACTGCTTCAGAAATAACTTGGA
>NW_011125424.1:0-400 GCF_000146605.3 Meleagris gallopavo
GGGTGTTCCAAGATGCTGGAGCCTGTGCTTGCTGGGCAGGGATGTGTACCAGCTTTGGGCAGCTGCTGCAAGGCTGGAAACAAGAGTTGACACAGGTTCTGCAGCACAGCCAGAGCCCTGCACAGTTGTGCCCATACAGGCACTCATACCAACACTTCTCTCTCCCAGCCCGTGCCCGACATCACCAGGCACCTCCGTGCGAACACAATGGAGGCTCCCAGCAGGACCACCACCAGCCCGACCCGCAGGGTGCAGACCATCATCCAGGTGAGGCTCAGGGCTGAGGCAGGCAGGGTGAGTTGTGCCCACCAGCACTGTCCCAGTGTGTGGCAGGGTCCTGCCTTGGTGGTAGAGAATGCAGGGAAGGGTGAAGAATTCTGGCTGCAGCACGAGTATCGAG
>NW_011125425.1:0-593 GCF_000146605.3 Meleagris gallopavo
TTACGGAGAAGGAGCTGCTCTGGATGAGGGCTTCCCTGCTGCAGCACAGAGCACAGCCCTGAGGGCTGCGTGTCCCATGTTGGCTGCAGGCTGTGCAGCCGGGGCTGCAGCCGGGCGCCCAGGGCTGTCGTGCAGAGCAGGTCCCTGCTGTGCCCCAGGGGCTGTGTGCCGGGGCAGGGACTCTGCCGCCTGCCAGGCTCAGCACTCAGCGTGCCCGGGGAGCTGCCCAGGGCGCTGCGGGGAGACGTGTGGGGGGAAGGAGCTCCCGGCAGGGCAGGGCAGGGCAGGGCAGGGCAGGGCAGGGGCTTTCTGCTGACAGAGCTGCTGCCTGGGGCGGGGGCTCACAGCTACGCTGCACCAAGGGGCACAGCCAGGGATTTTGGCAAGGGGGAACAAGGCAGGGATTTCCATGTCCTCTTTGTAGGGAAGGGAGAAGGTTGAGCTGTAAACTTTGGACACATCCCTGAGGCTTCTAAATTGCAGTTTTCTCAATCTGCTGCTTGTCAACAGTCTCCTAATGTGCTTTCAGCCGCTCCTCTCCCAGCTGAATTGCAGTTCATTTCTGCAGACATAAACAGACACATACCCTGCAG
>NW_011125426.1:0-429 GCF_000146605.3 Meleagris gallopavo
TAATAGATCCTGTTTGAGATATTAGTCTTGGATTTTTCTTCTTCTCCTTTTGGTCTCACATTTTAGCAGTTTTAACAGATTTTATTGTATTTGTCATCCCTTCCCCCTCCCCAGTATCTGAATTAAAAAAAAAAAAAGGTGAGAGTCAATGGCACTGCAATAGTTATAATGCATGTTATTTTTATAATGTGTGTTGTTTTTTTTTTTTATCTTACCCCTGTTGTAGTTTGCAAAAGTTCTGTGAAAAGGTGAATTTCAGATTTATTTACTAGGTCTGTTTTTCTGTATGATGCTGTCCTGGGAATCAGAGCTGGACTGATGGAAGGGTTTGATCATTGCAGGGGCTGAAACAGCTCACAACACTGAGCCTCATTGCACCTGTCTAGGGCACAAACAAGTTCTTCCATGCTTCAGGCGACAGTCTTGTGA
>NW_011125427.1:0-687 GCF_000146605.3 Meleagris gallopavo
AGAAGCTGATGCCAGCGGCCTTCCTCTGAAGCGCAGCCATGCGGAAAGGCAGAGGAGGAGCGCTGAGTGTGACATGGCACCCAAGAGAGGTACAGACACACAACAGGCATCGGGCTTTGGTGCATTGTCTTTCTAGTTAGGCTTTCTGTCTGTCCCTTCCTGGGACTGTTGTCGTTGTGTGTTGGTTGTGGTCATAATCACAGTTAGCGTTCCTGCGCTGATTAGAAATGTGAACTCACGGTTCACCCGAGATCCTAAGATCCATGACCGTGAACGCTCCAGATGAGATGTCCTGGCATTGTGGCCCATTTTGCAGACTGAAAGTAGCGTTGGGCTCTTGTTAAAACTTGTTGCTTCTCCTTTCTTAACAGAGATTGGTGCTGAGCCAAATGGCAGTATCTATGTGAAAGTGGTGCAGCAGGTGCGTTCTGAGAGAGCTTGTCAACAAGCAGCAGCTGAAGCTCCTCTCCAGGCCGGAGGGCTTCCTAGAAGAGCAGGTCCCAGCACAGGGGAAGACCTTCCCCCGCCGTGTGCCCCCGCTCCGTCTCCGAGGCCCAGGCTGGATGTAAATGCAAGGGCTTGGAAGAAGGGAGACCAACAGCAGTGCAGCTGCTGCCTGCCAAGAAGAGAGCGAGGGGTCAGAGCGGAGACGGCGTGCCGGCTCCAGCAGCACAGCCTGGGCCTGCC
>NW_011125428.1:0-490 GCF_000146605.3 Meleagris gallopavo
GGGGTGTAGATGGGAGCAAATGTCCTGTTGAGGAGTGTCCAGCAGTATTTTTGAGAGAAAAGGGAAGGTACTTGTCAGAAAAGTGCTCTTTCTGGGAGAGAGTAGCATAGTTGGTTGGAAAATGCCACCCATTTGTGAGAAAGCTGCTTTGTTTCCGGGAGAAAATAGCATTCTCTGGGGAGAAGATGTCCTCTTTTGTATGGAAAAGTAGTACTTGTGGGAGAAGCTGTCCAATGTTTGGGCCCAAGGTAGCATTACTGGGAGGTAATGTCATTGTATTGGAGAAGGGTGGTATTTCTTGGGGGGAATGTGTTCTTTTTGGAAGCCAACGGTGTACTTTGGGGGGAAAAAGCGGCCTTTCTGGGAGAAAGTGTCCTAGTTTGGGGAGAAACTGTCATAGTGCGGAGTGTGGTGTAGCAGATTAGGGGGAACTGGGAGGTATTCCTAAGAGAACTGTCATTTCTGGGTGAAAAGGTCTTATGTGGGAGGG
>NW_011125429.1:0-893 GCF_000146605.3 Meleagris gallopavo
AATCAGATCCATCTTAAGTTGCTTATTTTTCCTACGCAATGAAGTTTCGGCTTGCTATTAATCTCTGGATCTACTTGCACATGAACATAAGTAAGGGAAAGAGGAACCGACGTTGAGTACATTAATGGCGTCCTGAGGATGTGGGATATTATGAGGTCTTCCACAGCAAATTACAGAAACAGTGGTCTTGCGAGACTCCATGATGCAGACAGCTAATACAGGACTTTTAATTTCTTATCTCCTCTGAATTTCATCAGCACTCTTCATGGCTAATGTCCCCCTCCTTCTCTCCTTTGTTCTGCAGCCCGTGACCTTTGAAACCAGTGTTCAGAGCAACAGCTGCTGCAGGGTTCTTTGCAGCAGGCCCTTGCCAAGATTGACCTGCAGTCCCACCACGTGTCAACTCCGGAGTGCAAGGTCGCGGGTTTCTTTCCTTCTTCTCCATTCATTACGAGTAGCGTAAGAGCCCCACAGAGCAATTTCCTCCCTCTCTTTCCTGGTCTTTTGAAATCCCAAATATTTTCAGAAATTTAGAAAGGATGTATAGTATGCTGACGGCCAAAGAGCACTATAAAAGGCAGCTTCCTTGTTAAAATGACAAAGGATCTTTGTGATTAGCTTAGCCGATAAGGAAGGGAAGAAAAAGGTATCGGATTAACTTGGGGTATTTCCTTTCTTCTGGAAATCCAGGTTGTAGAAGTAGAGCCCGAGACATTTTGTGAAAGATGGAGGTCGGCAGACAAGTCTATCAGGAACGCGAGAAGGAAAATATGGACAGTAGATGGAGACTCATAGGCCATAGCAATTGGGGTGATGAACCCTTGACGAGGTACAACTGCCTATGAAATAGAGCCAATTAAACTGGAAGTGTTAGAGGGAATTTTATTCCAGGA
>NW_011125429.1:2124-3611 GCF_000146605.3 Meleagris gallopavo
AATAAACGGTGACTCTAAATAAACATCTGTAGACTGATCTGTCAGAGGCATAGATTGTTTTGGAGAAGCCACCAGTTTTTACCAAGCTGCTCACCAAGCTGTGCATTAAATAGCAGAACGTGAGCACAGAGAGCACACAGAGAGCAATGGGGGCTCGTGAGTAACAGGGTCAACATTTTCCAGTGTACACATCTGCTGCAGTGGTTGTCAAAAGGTCCCACTGCGATGGCTCTCGTTCTGTGTTTCGTGCAGGTAGCATCCAGCCCGAACAGATACGAATGTCAGTTTCTGATTGCACTCATTTTGGCATCAGTCCAATTTACATGTACTGATTGGTATGGATTTTGTACCAAATCAGACGAACCAAATTAGGAGAGAGCTAGGAAATCCTATGATGGTTAAGAGTGCTCTGGTCGTTGCTCAAGATTGTTATTGTAGTTCCTTTCCTTTTCAAAAGCTAGAATTCCTCATTTGTTAAGCTTAAACAGTATTTTACATTGAACTGCTCTGAGTTTTTGAACATGGCTGCGACGCACAGTAGGTGAAGGAAGGCTTGCTCTTCCTCTAGAATAGAATTAGGAAATGTTGTGAAATGTAAAAATAGTACAAAAAAACGTACCCTCCAGGATTTGCCAACTTCTTGTTAAGTCAGTGTGCTTTGAGACTAGTAGAAACTAATTATGACAATATTTCCCCAAAGGATTCTCTACCCTTTCTCATAGACTCCATGTACGGCTGGCTACAGACGGAACTGATTCAAGCAAGCTGTGCAGGACTGGGTCACAGTTTGAACGGATCAAAAGCTGCTTCGCAAGAGAACGATGCAATATCTCACCATTCCCATCCCTAAAGAAGACATGGTCCGACTACTCAGCATCTGACACTTGTGTCCTTGGAACCCACCAGTTCAGTTTCTTGCAGGTAAAAATCCGTGATTGCTTTGTCACAGTGTTTCGCAAGACTTTCAGGAGCAGTAGAAATCAGCAAAGACACGAGAAGCAGTTTTGTAAAGAAATTTGCATGTGCGTTGCCTGGTTGATGAGGCTGGTTTCTTAGTCCTCATTTCAGCCCATTTGTGCTCACCGGTAGCTCAAAGGTCTTTGCCAATTGCCTTTTACTAAGCAAAAATGCACTCTTCCTAAACAAAAAGGGAAGCAGATCCCATTCAGCCTCCCGCAGTGTCAGGTTCGATAGGAGACAGTTACAAGCTAGTGGAACATAATGACGTTGCTCCCTTGAAAGGGGGTCTATCAACAAATCAGGATAATAGTCATGCAGAGGAGAACATGCCTAGCTGACTGCGAATGTATACAGTCATTATCCTTCAGAAATGCATCTAGATACACAAAGCTAGTTCAATCCCTTAAGGCTACATAAGAGTTGTTTTTCACTGGAGACCTTCAGCCTTGCCTCAGCAATTACCCCACCGTAAGTATAGGTTGGCCTTAAAAGCTTGCAGTTAGTTGTGGAAAGAGAAAAAAAAAAAA
>NW_011125430.1:0-536 GCF_000146605.3 Meleagris gallopavo
TAACCTCTAGGGGTTCCTATTTCCCAGGCTAATGCTGGAGGAACAGCTCTGTAAGAAAATATGGGGCTTTTCTTAGGCTGCAACTCACAGACTTGCCTCTCCACAATGTAAATCTCTATTCATTATCTCCGTCTAATGAGACTAGGAAATGCTTATGTCATTTGAAATTACCTAAACAAAGTCATCTGTGTCATAGTAAAGGCTCACTTTTAAGCACTGAATGTAATTTCTAAGATCCTTCCCCACCTCTTTTATTTTGCTTGATTATAACACCTACAACACAGCAAATATTTTTAAAATCCTGTGTTTACAGTACTACAAATAATACAGATAAATCATAAAATTTTGGTTTATTTTTTAAAACAGAATATCCATAAGGTTATTAATTTGTGAAAGTGTATTGTTCACTGGCATGAAATTCTGAAATAACAAGCCAGCAGAACGCAGCTCAGGACTGTCAAGGTTTTCTCCAATAAAGTACTGTCTGACAAGTTTAGATAAAACAGCTGTAAGTATTACCTAGGGATGAAGACAAA
>NW_011125431.1:0-366 GCF_000146605.3 Meleagris gallopavo
CAATTACTAAGATGCAATTATTTCTTCTGATTTCTGTTCTATTTCAGCTCAGCGTAGTTTACTCAGCCAGGCTGGTTGTACGTGTGAGCGGACGGACGCTTCGAAGGAGCTGGACGCTCTGCACTCTGGCCGATGGCCCAGGAAACCTTACTGCCATAATCAAAGCTATGGTAATGTACATCAACAAAGCAGAATCAACAAAGGAAGTGTTCTGTTCCAAACTTTGGCTTACGCCATATCTGCGAATATCCTGTACAGTGCTTTTGTAGCTGTGTTACCGAGACCAGCAGAAGTCTTTTTCCTACCTAAACTCATAAATGACTTAATTGATTGCACACTGGAGGAGGAATTTGTTGTTTTTTTATT
>NW_011125432.1:0-509 GCF_000146605.3 Meleagris gallopavo
ACTGAAATATGAAGCCATATTAATTGAAAAGACAATTTAACTATAGTCATTGATTCTATCCTGAATCTTGCCTCCTTATCAAAGGGAACTGAAGATACAGTGAATGTGGAACATAATTGTTTAATCAATTATAAAACAAAGATAATGTCAGACTGACAAGATATACCCTTCGATTAAGAAGAAATACTGTTTATAGATGGCTCCTCTAGAGTGGTATGGTACAACGAAGACGACATAATGGCTATAAAATCATCAAAGGAACAGAAGGGAAAGTTGAGGAAATGGGAAGCTTGCCTAGTAATTGGTCAGCTCAAACTTGTGAGTTATATGCATTAAATCAAGTGTTAAAAACTGTTACAGACTCAAGATATGCATATGGAGTGGTACACACTTCTGGAAAAAATTTGGGAAAAAAGAGGTTTAATAAACAGTAAGGGAAGGAACTGGCTCATGAGGAGTTAAATCAGACAGGTTTTTGGAAAGCCTGTTATTACCTGAGGAAATTGCTG
>NW_011125433.1:0-527 GCF_000146605.3 Meleagris gallopavo
TCAACCTCTGCTGTGTCCACCTGTGACGCTGTGGCCAGCATTATAAAATAGGAGGCATTCCTTTTGGATCAGCCCTTGCATAGTTATCGAAAATTAAGGTTTGTAATCGGACGTGGCTGAGGGTAAATTGGGTGGCTGCTAGAGAGGGGCACAACTCTAAAATAACAGCAGTTAGACACTGGTAGCTTTCAAGGCCAATTTAAATAACGTGGCTGTCTTGGGTTATTTACTTATTTAATGTTATCTTTCATTGTCGTATTTCCTGAAAAGTCTTCAGGTCTGGCATTCTAGGCTTGATTTTGAATCTGCAAACTCTAGTATTCTCGAGCTTAACTCCATCCTGTCAGTGGATTAGATTTCATACTCCATTGTAAAACTGCTTTTAAGAATTGGTATTGCAAGAAATGATTCTTGAGGTCCCTTCCAACCCGGGCCATTCTGTGATTCTGTGACTAGGAAAGGCGTTACAACGGAGGTGTGATGGTGGAGGCTGGCAGAGCAGAGAGGTACTATAAAAGGAGGGAAGA
>NW_011125434.1:0-623 GCF_000146605.3 Meleagris gallopavo
AACAGAATACTTTCAGGGACTGGACAAAGATGTCTTAACTACGAAGGAAAGGCAATTAGCTGCATCCACAGTGGCATGGCCACTGCTGAATGCTTTAAATCAAGCAGAGACAAGATCAGGTAGTTTAGAAAATGAAAATCAGCTCCTAAAAGCTCGGATTGACAAATTGGAGCAAGAACTTAATGTATTGATGGGAAAAAACCAGTTTTACAGTCTCTAGGCCAGGTCCGTAGTATTTCAATAGACGATAGTCATATCTCTGAAGTAGCGGACCTGGTTCAAGAGGAAAACGGGAGTTCCAAATCAGACCTAGAGGTTCCAGTCATGGCGGATCCCCTGCAACTCCGTCCTATTATAACTCAAAAAACGAAAAAGGTGCAAGATAGACCGGCAGGGGTGCCCCCTGACCAATGGCCCCCTGCCGAAACGTATTTGCATGTGACAGCCAGACCATACACTCCTACTAATGGACCTGGTGCAGCGATTTTGGCAGAGGCGGAGAGAGAGTATACCTGCATGGCTGCTCAGGTTATGGGATTCAGGAGCAGAAAGTGTTATGGTTAATGGGCCGGAAATGTCAAAGCTGGCCACCATAGCATTACATCCTGCTGTCAGGCTAGAGA
>NW_011125435.1:0-488 GCF_000146605.3 Meleagris gallopavo
TAGTGACATGAGTTCAACTTGGGAGGAAGCGTCAGGCGTAAGAGCAGACAGTTAACATGCTGGGTTACAGCTGAGGGTTACATTTTTCTATCGGGGTTAAAGATCAGCCATACAGCACGAGGGCAGAGAGCTACCATTATTAGTTACGATCAAACGTTATGCGTTACATCCGAAGGATAAGGATAAGGAGCTTCACAAATGGGATACAGTTAAGTCCAAAGGGCTCAACATTTGGTTCAGAGGCAAGTCAAACTCTTGGGAAAAAGGAAAGAAAGCAAAGAAAGGAACAGGGAAGAAAAAACAAACAAAATCAATAAAAAAAGCAAGAAAAACCAAAGCAAAGCCAAGAAACATACTCTGAACAGGAAAGGAATGCTTGCAGCAAGGAACAAGATCACGCAAAGAAAGCAGCAGGAAAGACAAAGAATACACAAATAGGAAACAAAGACAATACAAAAGCAAACAAAAAAAACTACACTACAGAAAAA
>NW_011125436.1:0-472 GCF_000146605.3 Meleagris gallopavo
AGCAAAGATGAGGGCTGTGCATCATGAGCAGTTCTCAGACAAGATGGAAGCCAAAATGGTGTTGGGTACCTGAGCCTTCTCTGGTGGTAAGCAACATGGTGCACAGAGTGCAGCCATGTGCTCCGAGCAAGGAGCACAGGTTTGTGCAAGAGGCACGGATGCGGGGCAGTGCCTTCATGACTGTATTGTATCCAACAGGTGGCAGCAGAGCTGCGGTGCTCCCAAGTGCCGTAACAACTGCACGGAGAGATGTGTTGGTCTCGGTGGAAACAGCAAGGAAGTGGAATGTGCATTTCCCGGCATGCCCCGGAACCTCACTTTGCTGACTGGTCATTGTCTGCCCAGCAGGTAAGGGCGATGCACACCCGCCAGCGTTTACCCATTCCAGAGCCCGGCACAATAGGGTTCCCCCAGAGCTCTGAATTGCGCTTCATGGTGCCCAGAAGGCTGCCTATCCTCTTTGTTCTGTGTT
>NW_011125437.1:0-715 GCF_000146605.3 Meleagris gallopavo
TTGGACCCCAGCTCGAATTAGGTCATTAAAACACTTGTTTTTGGGTAAACCCTTATGGGTCCCGATCGAGGAGCTCGAATAGCCGGCGTCTTGGTTTTAGTCACCGGCAGGACCTCAGCTTCTTCTAACATCCGAATGTTGCGCCTGGTCCGTAGGCGTTCTGTCTCCCCCAGATCAGCAACTATCTGAGCAGCCTGCTGAACTACGGCTTCCGAGGTCACCAGAGGGTTTAATATTGAAAACCAAGGTCCCATATAGGTGGGAAGGGGCCTCTTGTAAAATTAAATCTCGCATGCCCGCCGAGAACTTGATCATATCCGGGCTATCATACGAGTCTTCATATATTGCTTCTCTCATGCCTAAGTCGCGAGTGTAGTTTTGAAGGTCCTCCATGGAGGACCATAGTCCTATGTTTAATGGAATATCTGTTTTATTTGGCCTGACCATTCGGCATGCTGCCATTAACCAACCTATTATTGAGTGGTTCTCATTGCTATACTGGATGGCAGCGTATAGTCTCTGCCTGACAGCAGGATGTAATGTTATGGTGGCCAGCTTTGCCATTTCCGGCCCATTAACCATAACACTTTCTGCTCCTGAATCCCATAACCTGAGCAGCCATGCAGGTATACTCTCTCTCGGCCTCTGCCAAAATCGCTGCACCAGGTCCATTAGTAGGAGTGTATGGTCTGGCTGTCACATGCAAATGCGTTTC
>NW_011125438.1:0-532 GCF_000146605.3 Meleagris gallopavo
CCTCTCAGTCGTCTTTTCTCAAGGCTAAACAGACCCAGTTCACTTAGCCTTTCTTCATAGGGGAGATGCTCCAGGCCCTTCACCATCTTTGTGGCCCTCCGCTGGACTCTTTCCAAGAGATCCCTGTCTTTTTTGTACTGGGGAGCCCAGAACTGGACACAGTACTCCAGATGAGGACTTACCAGGGCAGAGTAGAGGGGGAGGATCACCTCCCTCGACCTGCTGGACACGCTCTTTTTAATGCACCCCAGAATGCCATTGGCCTTTTTGGCCACGAGGGCACACTGCTGGCTCATGGCCAACCTGTCATCCACCAGGACACCCAGGTCCCTCTCTGCAGAGCTCCTCTCCAGCAGCTCATCCCCCAGCCTGTATTGGTGCATGCAATTATTCCTCCCTAGGTGTAAGACCCTACACTTGCTTTGTTGAACCTCATCCGGTTTCTTACTGCCCAGCTCTCCAGCCTGTCCAGGTCTCGCTGAATGGCAGCACAGCCTTCAGGCGTGTCAGCCAATCCTCCCAACTTCGTATC
>NW_011125439.1:0-425 GCF_000146605.3 Meleagris gallopavo
GCTCCCCAGGCAGCCAAAGGAGCAGCAAGGCAAAAGGCCAACTACAGCAAAGACCCGAGCCCTGCTTACAGGGAGGTCGCCCCAGCACAAAGCCGGCCTGGTCACCCAAGGTGCCGGCAGCGCTCTACCGAATGTGACTGTGCCCCTGCTGACAGGGAGGTGCTTTTGCCCAGAGAGCCTCTCTCTTTCGCCCCCATGCACAGGCTTCCCCTTCCTCCTCTTGCTCGCTGTTGCCTCCCGGAGTCCCACTCACTGCTTCTTCTTTCTTCTGCAGCCGCTCCTGAAAAAATGAAGGGCGCCATTAGACCTGAGGAGCAACAACCCCACCACCCAAAAGACACAGGAAACCCAACATCCAGGGGGAGCTCGGCACACGACCACCCAGCCACAGAAGCCCTTACAACCCCCTGTACCCAGTTCCTCCC
>NW_011125440.1:0-456 GCF_000146605.3 Meleagris gallopavo
CAACCACCGACCAACCAAACCAAAACAAAAAGTAACTTTCAAGAACGACCCAAAAAAACCCACTCTGTTTGCCACGATGAAAATGCATGTGCAAAGCACAGCACTCACCCATGGCAAGCAAAGCATCCAGCAGGTCTGCTGACATCTCAGATTTAATGCAGTGCCCCAGGATACATCAAAGGCTGGACGAAGAGTCCATGATATAAAGACAGTGATAATTGGCATCAAAAATATTTGACTCCGTAATGCTGGCACTCGGGATGTGGGGAGAAAAAAGAGCAAAAAGAAGCATACAGGTAAGAAAGAAAAGACAGAAGAGGAGTACAGATGCAGGAGTGAGGGAGGATACAAGGGAGAAAGAACAGCAGAAGAGCAGAAGAGGAGTGGCTAACACTGAGGGAGAGGAGCTGAAGTGTAGCTGAAGAGAAGAGCAGAAAGGAAGCACAGAAGAGGGAA
>NW_011125441.1:0-520 GCF_000146605.3 Meleagris gallopavo
TGTTGCTCTCAGTTGTTGAAACAGACTTTGTTCTTCCACGGAAAGCAGCCTGACCTTGCTGCTCACACCTTGCTGCTCACACCTTGCTGCTCACACCTTGCTGCTCACACCTTGCTGCTCACACCTTGCTGCTCACACCTTGCTGCTCACACCTTGCTGCTCACACCTTGCTGTTCACACCAGGTCTGCGGTGCTTACCTGTCCACCGATTGGAGCGAGCGCAGGCGAGGTGGGAACAAGCTGAGTTTCTTTGGAACTGGGGAGTGCTTTGTGTTTAGGGTGAGTATGGTATCCTTGCTCCTGCCCTGCAGTAAGGCGTGCGCTGTATGGTGGGACTAAGTCACACTTCCCTTCCAGTGGAATAGGCTGGATTAATGTAATTCTAGTTCTTAAAGACTGCCGAGCACCTCAGATTGGGTGGAGGAAATGTTACTTCTCGGTTCTGTGCTGAGCCTTTTTTGCCTGCTGCTCAGAATTCTTTTTCACAAGTTTATTAAAGTAACTTGGGAACCGCTGCGTT
>NW_011125442.1:0-513 GCF_000146605.3 Meleagris gallopavo
CTCCGGAGCGGTTCAGCGCGAAAGCCGGTTTCTACGCGTGAGAGCGAAGGAGTGCGATTCCGATGCCGACAAGTGCGAATTCAGCCTCCTGCACTACCTGCGAGTGGGGGGTTTTTCTCCGCAGTCTTGAAAGGATCACTCCTCACTTTTCTGCCACGTGCTCCCTTAGAGCATTACATCTGTCTCTCCTCGAACTTGAAAATGCCTTATTGGAAAGGGTTTTCCCTTCCACTCTTTTCCTCTCTGAATGCAGATGTGTAGCAGTGGAAAACCTGACTAGAATGAATTGTGGCTCGAAATAAAGGCAGAGACGTAGTATTCAGAGGTAGGCGTAGTGCATTCTGCATGTAGCCAAGGCGAAGTGCAAACCGCTCCTTTCCGATGCGCGCACAGGAGCCCGCTCACTCGTCGGAGGAAAGCAGCCGGCTGAAGTGGCCCGTTCTCGGCAAGCGATAAACACGAGACCGCTGCTGACGGTTGAAAGCGGCGTTCGGGGAGAATCGCTTTACTCGG
>NW_011125443.1:0-581 GCF_000146605.3 Meleagris gallopavo
TTGGAAATTTATTATGGAAATTCAAAAGGATGCAAATAGCAAAATAACCTTTTCTTTCATAGAAGAAACTATTAGTTAAATATGTATCAAAATATACTAAATGTTTTTGATGATTGTTTTTGTTTTTTTTCCTTCCTTCTTAGGTTAATCTACATTGTTTTGTTTCAGTGAGATTCATTCAAGAGAGCTAAAGTTACTTTAAGAATGCTGCCAACAAGCTTGGCAGTAGCAATAGCTGTAGCAGTTCATTAGTAATCCAACTAATGAACCTTTTTTGCTAATCCAAGTAATAATGCCTAAAATTCTGATCTACTTCAGAAGTAATCTGAAATATTTTAAGGTGCAGAAAAACTGTAAGATGACACTGCCACTAAAGGAAACAGCGGGGAGAAAAAAAAAAAAAAAAAAAAAAGCTATTTTTAACTATTTATTTCTGCCTCTGCACTGCCTTCTTTTTCCTTTGAATTCAAGTTGTTGTGTAGGTATAAACTACTGTTGCAAGTAATATAGAGAAACCCTGTGAGATTTGGAACCAGCAGATAGCAACAGCAAAAGAGCAGAGCTATTCTTTCAGTGACAGA
>NW_011125444.1:0-546 GCF_000146605.3 Meleagris gallopavo
AAATATTAGCAACAGAAAATAGAAAAGTAAAGCTTTTTGAAATGAAAAAGAAGAAAAACAAAACAAAACAAAACACGAACATCCACTTTTATTTCTCACGTGCACTCCAATTCTCACTTAGAAAATAAAAACAGAATGTTCAAAGATATGAAATCTTGTCCATAACCACAATATTGTGTTCTCTGACCTGAGTATTTCTTTTCTGATCATTTCTGTAAAATATTGAAGTGTAATTTCACTGTCAGTGCACTTTTATAGAAACTATGGGAAGAATGTGAGTTAATTGATTTCTGTACTTTGTTGGTAGGGTAATTTCACTCAAGTGTTTGACTGGAGCTGATGGCCAAGCAGGATACGAAGCCTGTATGGAAGCCCAAGACACTAGAATCTAAACTTATACAAGAAAAGAAATGAGGCAGAAGGGTAGAAAGTGTCTTCTAATGATACAGATTAGTACTATCTGCTTTGGATTAGTTCACATAACCCAACTGAGGCATTTTGATTTTAGAAGTATTTCAACATTTGCAAATTTTCATCTGTATCAGG
>NW_011125445.1:0-878 GCF_000146605.3 Meleagris gallopavo
TCAGGCCACGGTAGTCCACCGTCAGCCTCCATTCTCCACTGGCTTTACGCACTGGCCATATGGGGCTGTTAAAAGGTGAGTGAGTCTTGCTAATCACTCCCTGATTCTCTAGTTGGTGAATCAGCTTCTGAATGGGGAGCAAGGAATCCCTGTTGGTGCGGTACTGCCGTCTGTGCACCGTTTTTGTAGCAATCGGTACTTGTTGCTCTTTCACTAGTAGCAACCCCACGGCAGATGGATCTTCTGACAGGCCAGGCAAAATAGACAACTGCTTAACACCTTCTGTGTCTACAGCAGCTATTCCAAAGGCCCATCGATACCCTTTGGGATCCTTAAAATATCCCCTTCTGAGGTAATCAATACCAAGTATGCATGGAGCCCCTGGGCCAGTCACAATAGGGTGCTTTTGCCAGTCTTTACCAGTGAGGCTGATTTCGGCCTTCCAACATAGTCAGCTCTTGGGAACCTCCAGTCACCCCATGAATATAAATTGATTTTGTCCCTTGGTGACTCGAGGGCATTAGAGTGCACTGTGCACCAGTATCCACCAGGGCCTTATATTTTCGTGATTCTGATGTGCCAGGCCATCTAATCCACACAGTCCAATAAACTCTATTATCCCTTTCCCCCCCTGGCTGGGGGCAGGGCCCCTCTATTTGTTACCTTCATTGTCTGCAGCAACTGGAGCAATCACCTTTTTGGAGAAGTTCACCTTGGTGGTTGATTTGTCTTGTAACTCTCTTACCCGTGCTTGAAGTACAGGAGTAGGTTGTTTATGCCACTCCTTCATATCTTCTCCATGGTCACGTAGGTAATGCCACAAGGCAAAACGTGATGTGGTCTTACTGTTGTCACTTGCTCGAGCAGGAGAACGTCTT
>NW_011125446.1:0-534 GCF_000146605.3 Meleagris gallopavo
AAGTTTTTGGGATGCCTTAACACAGAAGGTTGTGGTACCATGGAAATGCTCAATAGAGGCATGCTTTCTATTCTCAGTGCTGTTTCCTGACAGCATTACCAGCCTCTGGTTTTCTGTTATTCCTCAAATTTTAGCTATGGAAATGGCTGCACGGTTTTCACTGAAAAATCTCTGTTCCTCTTTTCCCTCTATTCCCCTAAAAAAAAAACAAAAAAACCCAAACAGCAAGCCACTTGCACCTTCATGTACAGAGCAACAATAAGGGGACCTACAAACAGAAAACAAAACAACAAATACAGCCAATAGCTGTATCACAAATTCCAGCTACCCTAAAGATATTGGTTGTTTAGTTAGACATACTTACATAATCATTACTTTCGTTCTTGGCAACTTGCAAAATACTCGTTTTGTATTCTGTCTAATGAGGCTAAAAAAGAAAGAAAAAAAATAAACCTTTTTCCTCTACTATACTCATTCATATTGGATTAAATTCAGATGACAGCAGTACTACGTTATTTGAGATTACAAGGAGCA
>NW_011125447.1:0-459 GCF_000146605.3 Meleagris gallopavo
AATGACGGGCACTGATCATCAGGTAAGACCCCTGATTGGTAAAGAAAATAATCTTCTGCTCCCTGCCCCTGAGAAGTTAGAGCCTGGCACCCACAGAATAAAATAGGCCATGGAAGGTGCAGGTAGGACCCAAGTGGTGTGGCCTACTTGCACCTTGGGGGAGATTGTTGGAGGTGGGAGGCTCAGGAGTCCCTCCAGTAATAGGTACGTACGTGGCCTACTGGCGCGGTGGTCAACACTCCGATTTTCATTGCTAAAGGGACTCCCATCATGTCCCTATGGCAGATCAGGACACCTCCTTTGCTGCCTGATATTATGATGCAGCCGCAACCATCCGGCCGGAAAATGTGGTACAGGCGGCCAGGACGTGCCCCTGTACAAGCGGAACTGTTGACCCAGGATAGAAACACGGCCTGTATTTTGCCCTGGAGGGCAGACCTTCCCCTCTTGCTACCTCTG
>NW_011125448.1:0-505 GCF_000146605.3 Meleagris gallopavo
TTGGGCAGGCCCCGTAGCGCTGGGACCTCCCCTTCCTTCCCAAAACATTCCCTGCCCTGGCATGCACTCTGCATGCACACCAGCGCCGCCAGCTGGTAGCTGAGAAGAGCTGCAGGACGGAGGCGCTGCTCGGCACAGCACCAGCAGCAGCAGCTGCACGATCCACACCGCTCGGCGTCTCACCGGCCAAGCGGTAGGGGGTGCTCCGCTGCCCATTGCGTATAGCCAGGTGTTCCTGAAACTGTGCAGTCAGTGAGCGGGACCACGGCTAGCAGTGAGTTTGGGGAGGTGGTTGGTGGGCCCCCTTTTCTGGGTTTGGCCCAGGCGGGCTGCTCCTGTCCTTAACCGGGACGGTGAGAGAACAAGTGACCTGCACACCCTGTCTGCGTTTGTGCCATTTGAACTGCTGTGGCCACTTGTGCCCACGTGCTTCCTTTCCTCGGTGTTACAAGTCACGTACCGGGCAAGGAAACACAGCCGTTGCAGAAACAAATTCAGCTGGTTG
>NW_011125449.1:0-595 GCF_000146605.3 Meleagris gallopavo
TCTCGTGCTGCACGCCCCTCGCCCGCAGCGGAGCTAAGCCCGCATCCCGCGGCCGGGCTCTGCAGCCTGAGGTGTGCTGGAGCTCTCCCTCACCTCTGTGAGCCTTGGAGGACGAGCGCGACGAGGCTGAGCTAGTCTGCTGCTGGGCTGCTCTCGGGCACGGGGCACGGCGAGCGGCTGCGGGCAGCGCAGCTCACGAATGAGGCGCCTGGAGCCAGCGGCCAGCTGTCCTTGGGGAGGGCCCGGCGTCGTCACGGCAGTGCATTGTGACAGCACGGGGCTCCGGGTGATGTCATCTGCGCTGTGACATCTGCTGGCTGGCCCGGAGCCACGCCCTCCACGCCTTTTCGGCCTCGCACCCCAGCCAGGAAAAAAGCTGTAGCGCACGCTGCCGACACCTGCGGATGGACCGAGCTCTCGGCTCCAGCCCCGTGCTGCCCGGGGCTTGATCAGCGTCACCTGCAAGGGAGAGAATCCCAGCGGGCAAATGCACTGAAAGTCCCTTCCGTCTGGCACAGCCAGCTCAGCCGTGTGCAGCCACCAGCTTGATTTGCTGGTTGCCCTCTTTTCAGCTTGTTCCAAAATCATCTAAATG
>NW_011125450.1:0-531 GCF_000146605.3 Meleagris gallopavo
GCGTGCTGCTGGGCTGGGGCCAGGCGAGGCCTGGCAGCGGCTGCTCAGAGCGGCCTTGCTCAAATCCCATAGCCCAGCACAAATGGCAGCCAGTTCCACCCCGTGGCTGCAATTCCATCCTGCTCACTTTCCTGCCTCCCCTTACAGCCTCCAGCACCAACTCTGATCTTGCTGGCGACAGCACCATCAGCCAGCAGGGGCTGGGGCCATCCCGAGGCTCTGAGACACCAGAGAGCAGCAGCTCCAGCACCACCAGCCACGCACCATCGGGGCCAGCTGACTGTTCCCCCGTGCCTGAGAGCAGCGGCCTGTCCAGGCAGCGCAGGACAGACCGGAGGAGAATCCGCCCGCGTGCACAGCGGGATGAAAATAATGAGCCCCAAGGACACCGTGGGAGCAGCATCCCAAACTCTGCCTGCCAAGAGACATCAGAGTCCTCGAGGCACTCTCTGGCTCTTGGCTACAACCGCCGGTGCAGACAGGGACAGCGGGCCCGGACAAGAAGCCGCTCTCCACTGCAGCGCCGGGCCC
>NW_011125451.1:0-482 GCF_000146605.3 Meleagris gallopavo
AGCAATATTGTCTGACACCTTCAGAATGTTTGGTGAGGTGAAGCCCAGAAGATTTGGTTCCAGATTAGACTTGCAGTGGGTTGGATGCAGGGTGGAGTTCAGCCATCTCTAAAATATGGCTTTGTTTGGCATTTGGATCTTCTGATCAAACAGATACTGCCCAGTATTGTAGCCTGGTCCCTGAGCAACAGCAGACCAGTGTATGGAGTGTGTAGATCTGTTCAGGAAGCCCTGCAAACTTATGTCTGTGGTTTCATTGGAACTCTTCCATACCCTGCTGCTTTAGAGAGCCATTTCATACTAAACAGCTGTATTCTGTGTGTTGTGTAAGGTAGTGACTCTCCTAGCTCCAAGTTCAGTTGTACAGCGGCAAATGCCTTGAGAGCTGCACTGGTGCAATTGCTCTCCAGCTTGACAGTATTTGGCAGGGCAGGAGAATGCAGGCATTTGAGCTGTGCTTGACGTTGCAATCTCTTGCAGGT
>NW_011125452.1:0-440 GCF_000146605.3 Meleagris gallopavo
TTTCTAGAGATGAAAACCTACGGTAAGCAGCAACGAGAGGCTCTACTTTTAAATCTTCCAGTAGGGGAAGTGTTGATATCCACTTGTCCTGACAACACAAACACGTTCCCAGCTGTCAAAGCCCTTCTGCCATAGCACAAGCAGACTGCACGCACATTTAAAGAGCAACGCACATCCCCTCCTGAGGTACCGGAGCCCACAGCTCCCCTTCAGAGCTCCATAGCTTACCGGTGTAAGCTCGTCCTGTTAGCCCAACTCAGCAAAAATCCCTCAAATGCACTATTTTTACAGCCCAAACTAGCTCCTTCTTCAACTGCACTGCACTTACAGAAAGTGTTACTGCTCTCATTCCTGCTGATAGCAGCAAATGGACCCAGGTCTGCCTGGCAGCTCTACATTGCTCAGAGCAAAGCTGCACGAGGAAACAAACGCTACCAGGT
>NW_011125453.1:0-490 GCF_000146605.3 Meleagris gallopavo
ATTGGAGAAACTACGCTTGAGGCCCAGAAGTTTGTGGCTGACTGTGCTGAAGTCTTCCTCCAAGGAGATGCTCTTCACGTCTTTCTTGTTTTCTTTCTGTCAGAAGCTGATGCCAGTGGCCTTCCTCTGAAGCGCAGCCATGCGGAAAGGCAGAGGAGGAGCACCGAGTGTGACGTGGCACCCAAGAGAGGTACAGACACACAACAGGCATCGGGCTTTGGTGCGCTGTCTTTCTAGTTAGGCTTTCTGCCTGTTCTTCCTGGGACTGTTGTCATTGTGTGTTGGTTGTGGTCATAATCACGGTTAGCATTCCTGCGCTGAGTAGAAATGTGAACCCACAGTTCCCCCGAGATCCTAAGATCCATGACCGTGAACACTCCAGATGAGACGTCCTGGCATGGCGGCCCATTTTGCAGACTGAAAGTAGCACTGGGCTCTTGTTAAATCTTGTTGCTTCTCCTTCCTTAACAGAGATTGGTGCTGAGCCAAA
>NW_011125454.1:0-502 GCF_000146605.3 Meleagris gallopavo
TAAAAGATGTAACGCTGCTTTCTCGGGGCGCCCCTGCTTGCAGGAGGCCCAACATTGCAATGTGAATAAAATCTGCTTTATCAGAGAAACCGTCCTGGAACATTACTTGGGTATTTCCAACACTCTCTAAGTGTACCTGGCCATCCAGGGCAGTAAGTTAGTGAGTAAGTGATGGAAACCAGTCCTGGTCAGACCCACTGATCAGCAGGGCCATCTGAGAGCACAGAAATGTTTCTTCCAGCAGGGTTATCTGGCCGAGGACTCCTAAGGGCTCTGCGCTTCTCTGGGTTATGTGCTCAGCTTTGTTGCAAAGGGGGAAGTGGGGGGTTGTGTCCCCATCTTGGGCAGAGACCTGAGGCAGCCCGGCAGGAGGGCTGTGGGGCAGGAGCAGCTGCAGGAGGCTGCCACTCTCTTGGCTCTCTGTGCACACATCACACCACCCCTTCTCAGCTGCTTGCAAGACCTCACAGAAATGTTTCCTTCATTCACAGCTACCGTTAAA
>NW_011125455.1:0-752 GCF_000146605.3 Meleagris gallopavo
CACAGGACACAGAAACTCGTATCCTCAGAATCAGACCTCATCTGTTCAAGCATCTGACCAGATTCGGTGACGAGACACTGAAGTTTGAGGCACAGTCAAAATAACCATAAGCACATAAGCAAGCAAATTCAGTCTTCTATATTTTTGTATTGCATTTGTGCTTGTATTTTTGACTGAAGAAAACATACAGCTGTATTTTAAAACAGTGCACTTTGGTTTTAAGCTATTGATTAACTGATAAACTCGTAATGTACAAAAACTATCTGCAGAAGTAGCAAACATTCACAGCTGTCAACCATTCTTCCACCCCTCCCCCCAAGCCTTTCCATGCATCTTGTGGAGCAAAGCTCTCCACATTCAGAATGGCAGAAAGTCTCCAACTAGGAAAACACTCTGATGCTCTTGTTTAGAGGCTCTAAAACATGCATTTCTCATTCAGGTTGCACATAATGCTAACAATTCAACTCACCAATGCTAAAACTGCTAAGCAGCTGCTTTTCTGACTGCAGCATCAGTGTTTCTAAAACCACCTGTCTCAGGACACTTACCCTCAGAGCCTAAATGTCCTCTAGACTTGAAGCTGAAGTGTGGGCATATCAGAAGCATTGTGTTTTCAGACATACCTTGCAATTTTCTTTTCCCTTTCTGGATCACTGGAATACACGTCCCTCCATTAAGTTTCTTAACAGCTGTTTCGTAGTCTTCATAGTCTTTGTCTCAAATGTAGGAAACAAGTGGAAGTTCTCAGCGAT
>NW_011125456.1:0-614 GCF_000146605.3 Meleagris gallopavo
GCGCACCCCAAAAAACTGAGCGTATTGGGCCCAGACGGACCTCAGCCAGCGCAAAACTCCAGGGAATCCCCAAACCTCCTGCACAGACCCCAGATCCCACGGGCACCCCAAGCCATAGTGGAACACCCAGATGCCATGCATAGGGACCCCTGTATGTCACCTATGGAATCCTCAAATTTAAGCCTTCCCATATCTCCTAGCCCTAAATCTTATCAGAACTCTTATCTGGCACACTCTACCCATAATGAGACCTCCCCAAAATATGCTTAGGTTCCAGAAACTAAACGATTCCAGACTACCATGCCTGGTAGTCCCCTGTTTACCAGTCTTAGCCACCAGAATCGCAAATGCTCCCAGTCTAACATCCCCAAATCCTTTCCAGTGTGCCCCCCACACACTTCACAGTGACAACAAATACCTTAATGCTCAACTCTAAACCCCAAATCCTTCCTCGTTCTCCTCAAACTTCTAAACACCCATTGGGACTACAAATCCTTCCCAATTTGGAGCATTGGTCAGAGAGTGGTGGACAGTAGTGTTGAGCGTCACTAATTCAGTAAGCATATAAATGTTGTTACCATTATTGTTAAATCTCTATTCCTTTTGGTCGGAGT
>NW_011125457.1:0-568 GCF_000146605.3 Meleagris gallopavo
AGGGAAATGCCATTTCAGTTGTTAGTTGCGATGGTTGTTGGTGGTTGTTTGCAAAATATTGGTCATGTAGACAAGCAGTGCTCTCGCACCAAAGAAGTGAGAAGTGTCCTGTGCATGCAGTCTTGTCCACGAGCCTTCCACTCAGAGACGTTTAGTGCCTCTAAATGCCTGCAGAAATGGTGGGGGGGATAAATGGGAAGAGATGAGGTGCAGTTTGTGTGCACGCTGTGTACACGGAGCAGGCGTCACCCACTGAGAGCTCGGAGCCCTGCAGAGCGTCGTGGGTTTGTTTTCCTTCCTTGTAGCAGCGTGGTGCTTTTGTAGGTGCTGTGTGCACTGTAAGTGACTGTGAGCTGTGCTGAGACAACAGGGGTCCAGAGAGAGCCCCGCTGCAGCCTTTTTGTTTGGGCAGTTTTCTTCCCTCTGGGGATTAAAAGGGACTTGTTTTTACTCACAGGTGCAACTTGCTCCTGCTCCAGCCTGTCAAGTGGAGATGATGACTTTCCTCCAACTGGGGCAGGGAGGAAAGTAGCAAAGAAATTTGTCTGCCAGCATGAAGTAGCAGGTC
>NW_011125458.1:0-685 GCF_000146605.3 Meleagris gallopavo
CCTGCTGCGCAAGGTGGGTCGGCGCCTTCTTGCCACTTGTCTGCTTGGAGGGCTGGGGGAGTCCCCTCGCCTTGGGCCGCGGGACGCAAGGACTCTCCCTCCACAGAAAGCAGGGTATTCACCCCCACAAATGGCCCTGGTCCAGGTACCAGTGGGCCTCCCGCATGCATGCTATGACTGCACCACGGATGTGGGGCTGATCGCAAGCTCTGCAAGCCTCTGGATTCCAGGAGGCTGCTTCTGCCCTGACTGCTGGGCCGCGTTTCTGGAGGGCAGACGGAGGGAGAGCACCGGGCAGCTCCTTCCCAAAGCTCTCCCACTTCTGAGCAGTGGCAGAGGGCACGGCAGGACCCGAAGCACCGTCCGTGGACGGGGCAACCTTCAGCTCTTCCTCCAGCCTTAACACTTCAGCCCATCCCTTCTCTTCCACGTGCAGGGAGTCCGAATTCCCACCTTCGGTGCCTTCAGCATTGCCTCCGAGCGGGTCGAGGCTGAGGATGGGACCGTGATTTTCCAGTGGCCTGCGTTTCACCTGGCCAGGAACCTTGCGGGCATCCGTAACCTCACGGCTAACAAGGATTACCTGCCAGGTAGGAGGAGGCTGAAACCCTTTCTTGCTGCACAGACGGCACAAACGGAGCCAGCGCCTCCATTCTCAAAAGCAAACCTCACCCTCCCTCCATGG
>NW_011125459.1:0-608 GCF_000146605.3 Meleagris gallopavo
AACGGCTGTTTAGGAGGGTGGATAGCGATAGGACAAGGGGAAATGGTTTCAAGTGAGACAGGGGAGGTTTAGGTTGGTTATTAGGAGGCAGCTTTTCACGCACAGGGTGGTGACGCACTGGAATGTGTGCTTGAGAGTCACTTCCAGGATGATCTGCTCCATGATCCGTGACCAGCACAGAGGTGAGACTGACATGCTGGTAGTTCCCCGCGTCACACTTTCTATCCTTCCTAAGAGGTGTGCTGTCACCTTTTTTCTCCTCAGCAGGGACTTGACCTGACTGCCTCGACTTGTGAAATACCATGGAGAGTGGCTCGGTGATTGCAGCGGTGAATTCCCTCGGAACTCTGGGACTCATCTCGTCAGGACCCAAAGACTCCTGGATGTTTGGGTCCTCAGGTGGTCCAGAAGCTGATCTCCCATGGCAGTGTGGGATGGGAAGGGGTCTGTGGGACTGAGGAAGCAATGGCAGTCCCCACCTCACCAAACCAAAGCAAAGATGAGGGCTGTGCATAATGAGCAGTTCTCAGACAAGATGGAAGCCAAAATGTTGTTGGGTACCTGAGCCTTCTCTGGTGGTAAGCAACATGGTGCACAGAGTGCAGCCA
>NW_011125460.1:0-813 GCF_000146605.3 Meleagris gallopavo
TGGATGTTCAAGGGAAAGGGTCCCTCCACCCATCATGCTACTGATGCCACTTGGAGTAAGTGGATTGCGCTGATTACGCAGCGAGCGCGGATGGGGAATCTCAACCGTCCAGGAATCCTAGAGGTGATCGTGGACTGGCCTGAAGGCAAAAAGTTTGGAACACCGCCAGCAGAAGAGATATCACGTGCTAAAGAGGCCCCACCATATAATGAACTACCAGAAAATGAGAAGACATACGCCCTATTCACAGATGGATCGTGTTGTATTGTGGGGAAACACCGCAGATGGAAAGCCGCTGTGTGGAGTCCCACACGACAAGTTGCAGAGGCCACTGAAGGAAAAGGAGAATTGAGCCAATTTGCAGAGGTAAAGGCTGTCCAACTGGCCTTGGATGTTGCTGAACGGGAGAGGTGGCCAATGCTTTATGTTTACACTGACTCGTGGATGGTGGCAAATGCTCTGTGGGGGTGGTTACAGCAGTGGGAGCAAAACAACTGGCAAAGAAAGGGTAAACCTATTTGGGCTGCTGAGCTGTGGAAAGATATTGCTGCCTGAATAAAGAATATGGTTATAAAGGTGCGTCACGTAGATGCCCATGTGCCCAAGAATAGGGCTACTGAAGAGCAGCAAAATAACCATCAGGTAGACAGAGCTGCCAGAATTGAGGTGGCCCAAATAGATCTGGACTGGCAGAACAAGGGTGAATTATTTCTAGCCCGATGGGCCCATGAGACCTCAGGCCATCAAGGGAGAGATGCGACATATAAGTGGGCTAGAGACCGAGGGGTGGATTTAACTATGGATGCTATTGCG
>NW_011125462.1:0-879 GCF_000146605.3 Meleagris gallopavo
CCAGAAATACTTTGTTCTAACAACAGTTATGTTCTAACAGCATCGTCCATTTCCTTAACAATTTCCAAGATGAACTGATGTGGAGCATTACAGGGAAAAGAGCACTGAGCACAGATGCTAGGATCCTGATTCAAGCAGTAGACTTCAACCAGTGCTGAGTTTTACATTCCAGGATATTTTAGGATCTACAACGTGTGAAAGTCAATTACACAACAATGCCTCAGTGGCTGCATTTCAAGCGCTTTTCAGATCACAGCCACATCAAATTAAAACAAATTCGGTGCAGAAATAGCAAGCCAGAATCTTAATGCCTGTGAGACTATCCCTTTTTTACTGCATTCTGACCAAGTTCTGAAACTTGCTCCTCCCAGTTCACTTAACCAAGTTCCACCAGCTCAAGCACTGCAGCTCTCAGCTCCTGTGTGCATCAGACAGATAGAACTAAATGGTGCAGAAACAATCTTTGACACCTCCAAGAGCTCCGTTCTGCTTACAAACTCTCAGTCCAAAACTATTCCCAATTTCAAGGAAATGAACACCTGAAGCAGTTGGAGCATTTTCCATCTGCCACATTCTGCATCTAGGAGTAAGGATTAGCACAAAGGGTTTCCTGCAGTCCTGCAGAAATGGACACAGGCCTGCTTACAAATGGACAAAGTCTCAATGCACAACACAGTTCATACCAGATTAAAAAGCCACGTCACTTGATTAACACGCTCAGGTTGTTATGCACTCGGAAAGGAAACAGAAACAACTGCTGAATTCAAATCAGCAGGGCTCCTACATTTCCTCCTGATTCTGGAAGAGCAAATTCTGAGAGGAGGTGCACAACTTTGCTCTTCCTAGACATGAGAAGAGCTGGCACTTAATAACATTCCT
>NW_011125463.1:0-1164 GCF_000146605.3 Meleagris gallopavo
TTTAGTTCAGCATCTCCAGATGTGTCACACAGATTCAGGGCTTTCAAGAAGTCACTTCTTTAAAGTGTTGAAGATGGTGAATTCTGCTAGACAGAGCGCTTGTCTAAATCCAACCTCTTAACCCCAAGGTTTGTTCTGCAGTCCCGATGATGGCACAGGCATTAAACAGCCCGGAGCTTGTCGCTGGGGAGAGGCTGCGCCTTGTGTTGTGAAGGGAGAGATGGAGTTCCTGCTCTCCCTCCAAGAATAACCTTTGCAGCAAGTTCTGGCACAGAATCACAGAATGGCCAGGGTTGGAAGGGACTCAAGGATCACGAATCTCCAACCCCCCACCACAGGCAGGGCCACCAACCTCCACATTTTATACCAGCTCAAGCTGCCCAGGGCCCCATCAACCTGGCCTTGAACACCTCCATGGAAGGACGGGGCATCCACAGCCTCTCTGGGCAGCTGTTCCAGCACCTCACCACTCTCTCTGTAAAGAACTTCCCCCTGACATCCAACCTCAATCTTCCCTCCCTCAACTTCAAACCATTTCCCCTTGTCCTGCTGTTATCTACCCTTTCAAAGACCTGACTCTCCTCCTGTTTGTAGGCTCCCTTTAGGTCCTGAAAGGCTGCAATGACGTCACCCTGCAACCTTCTTTTCTCCAGACTCAACAAGCCCAGCTCCCTCAGCCTGTCTTCACAGGGGAGATGCTCCAGCCCTCTGATCATCTTTGAGGCTCTCCTCTGGACCCTCTCCAACAGTTCCGTGTCTTCCTTGTACTGAGGGCTCCAGACCTGGACGCAGTGCTGCAGATGGGGATATGCGCCGCCTCAGCTTCAAAACAGGTGGTGTTTTGGGGGGGCACCGAGGAGGGGACTGGGCTTCAGGGAGCCGGGGGCCGCATGCTGCTCTGCTTTGGCCCCGTGGGGCTTCTGTGTCACTCAGGACCTCTGCTTGGTGGCAGGAGGTGCTCTGTGTCCCCCCCCAGTGGTTCACCCACAACCCCCCCAGTCTCTCTTTCTGACCCCCAGGGTCACACCGTCCTCTGTGGTCCCCCTCCCATCTGACTATTGGAGCCCCCTCCTCCCTCCAGTTCCCCCATTCTGATCCCTGCAGTCCTCCTCCACCCCCCACCTCACTGCCCCCCCTCAGTTCCCCCCACATTCCCATTCTGAT
>NW_011125464.1:0-489 GCF_000146605.3 Meleagris gallopavo
CCCTTTCTTTGCCAGTTGTTTTGCTCCCACTGCTGTAACCACCCCCATAGAGCATTTGCCACCATCCATGAGTCAGTGTAAGGATAAAGCATTGGCCACCTCTCCTGTTCAGCAACATCCAAGGCCAGTTGGACAGCCTTTACCTCTGCAAATTGGCTCGATTCTCCTTTTCCTTCAGTGGCCTCTGCAACTTGTCGTGTGGGGCTCCACACGGCAGCTTTCCATCTGCAGTGTTTCCCCACAATACAACACGATCCATCTGTGAATAGGGCATATGTCTTCTCATTTTCTGGTAGTTCATTATATGGTGGGGCCCCTTTAGCACGTGATACCTCTTCTGCTGGCGGTGTTCCAAACATTTTGCCTTCAGGCCAGTCCATGATCACCTCTAGGATTCCTGGACGGCTGAGATTCCCCATTCGCGCTTGCTGCGTAATCAGTGCAATCCACTTACTCCAAGTGGCATCAGTGACATGATGGGTGGAGGGA
>NW_011125465.1:0-682 GCF_000146605.3 Meleagris gallopavo
CCACAAAGATGATCAGAGGGCTGGAGCACCTCCCCTATGAAGACAGGCTGAGGGAGCTGGGTTTGTTCAGTCTGGAGAAAAGAAGGCTGCAGGGTGACCTCATTGCAGCCTTTCAGTACCTAAAGGGAGCCTACAAACAGGAGGGGAGTCAACTCTTTGAAAGGGTAGATAACTGCAGGATAAGGGGAAATGGTTTTAAGTTGAGGGAGGGAAGATTTAGGTTGGATGTCAGGGGGAAGTTCTTTACAGAGAAAGTGGTGAGGTGCTGGAACAGGCTGCCCAGAGAGGTTGTGGATGCCCCGTCCCTGGAGGTGTTCAAGGCCAGATTGGATGGGGCCCTGGGTAGCCTGGTCTAGTATGAAATGGGGAGGTTGGTGGCCCTGCCTGTGGCAGGGGGTTTAGAAATTCATGATCCTTGAGGGCCCTTCCAACCTGGGCCATTCTGTGATTCTGTGAAAATGTATTCTAGTGCTTTAACCACAGAAAATGTAGACTGCCTCCCTGTTAGGGAGCATTGCCAATTTTTACAAAGTGTTGCAAGCCAATGACAATATATTTGTCTCTGAGCTTTGTGTGAGATGGCTGCACTTGCAGATTGACTGTGAGTGCGACAGGGAAACAGAACTTGTTTTTGAGTTTTTTTGTGTTACTCTGTAAATGTAGAGGCAGGTTGTCTTTTAAA
>NW_011125466.1:0-670 GCF_000146605.3 Meleagris gallopavo
ACCGATACCCCTTAGGATCCTTGAAATGCCCCCTTCTGAGGTAATCGATACCTAGTATACATGGAGCCCCTGGGCCAGTTACAATAGGATGTTTTTGCCAGTCCTTACCAGTGAGGCTTATCTCAGCCTCCAACACAGTCAATTCTTGAGAGCCTCCAGTCACCCCGGAAATATGGATTGATTCTGTCCCTTCATGACTCGAGGGCATCAGAGTGCACTGTGCACCAGTATCCACCAGTGCCTTATATTTCAGTGGTTCTGACGTGCCAGGCCATCGAATCCACACAGTCCAATATACTCGATTATCCCTTTCCCCCCCCTGGCTGAGGGCAGGGCCTCTCTATTCATTACCTGTGATAAGTGGAGCAACTGCACTGGTGATTGATCTGCTTTGTAATTCTTTCACCCGTGCTCTTAGTACAGGAGTAGCTTGGTCGTGCCATTTTCTCATGTCTTCTCCATGGTCACGTAGGTAACGCCACAAGACAATTCGCGATGTATTGTTCCTCACTGGAGCCGGAAAGCGTTTGCCTTAATAGCTGAGATTTTTGTATGGTGCCCATGAGTAGGGAGGTTCATCGTCGTTAGTTAGGATTCGCATTAGTTTGATCAGCTCCTTCAGTAGACTCTTTTGATTATCCTGATCTTCACTGGGCACTTCTGATACTGG
>NW_011125467.1:0-494 GCF_000146605.3 Meleagris gallopavo
AGCCTCAGTACAACATTGTGGCTTTCTGAGCAGCAGTCACACGTGGCAGCTAAAGGATAAAATGTCTTCCGCCAGCCTCCTGTGGACCCAAGCATCCCCTCTGAGCCTCTGTCTCCTGATACCAACTGCTTCATTCTTACCGAGCCGACACACTTCTCACTCAAACTTCAGAGGTTCTTTGCCAAAGCCTGGCTTCCTTTGCCATTGCAGGGTGTAGCTGTACAAAACAAAGGAGAAGCAGAAGAATCATTTAATATGTCTCAAAGCCAGCGCTGAACAATTGCGAAGGAATAAAAGCACTTCATGGAAGTACTCCACTGGCATTCACGGGACTGAGAAAACAGCCCAGGATGAAGTCAGCTGAGAGCTGAGAACACCCAAATCCAACAGTGGTACCTTCACAGGTCCCTTCCCACTCTCAGCATTCTACACTTCTGTGATCTCTAGGCCAAATGTTTGTGTGTTTTAACTACCAAGAATAGAGTGCTACAGTT
>NW_011125467.1:8699-9074 GCF_000146605.3 Meleagris gallopavo
TCAATGCCGACATACTCTCTCTGCTCTGGCTGTGAAACACAGACAGTTCTGTTACACAGTCTTCATCAAGGTGTCCCAGCTGCAAGAACAAGACCTAGAGTGAAGAAACAGCTTTCAAGTCATCCCACAGAGCCAAATCTCACCACCACAGTCTTCTGATATGCAGCAATCAAGGCAATAGTTAGCCACCATTTCAGATTCTCTATTTTAAGTAGCCAGTATCAGGGCTAAACACTGCAAGGACTAAACAGAAAGAGTCTCCAAAACTTCAGCAACTGGTCCCTCTGTGGCAACAGGTTCTGAACTCAACTAACAAAAACCTGTCAGCAGATGAGTATTTTCACTGGAGCAGAAGTCACACTTCTCTCCCTTCTT
>NW_011125468.1:0-463 GCF_000146605.3 Meleagris gallopavo
GAAAACACAGAATGGTGTGAGTTGTGCATGTCAAGCAAGATGCAGAGCATGTGAGCAAAGGCTCCGCAGCTGTACAGGACAGCATCTAAGGGATAACTTTGATTGAGCTGGCAGGAACCGTGCAGCCATAAAAGAACTTCAATAGCATCTCTGACTCTGACATTCACACCTCATCGGCCCATCTCACTGCCATGTTTAGTTCCTAGTGCCAGCAAGTTTGACCAACAGTTCTGCTTTGAGGAGAACCAGAATTGGTTTCAGGCACCTGGCTCTGAAATCTGGAAAACCCCACCATTAGCATAACTTAGCTTCAGCAAGTTTTGGCCACTAGAAATAATGGAAATAAACCCACAGAAACCCACCCAAACAATGACAACAGGTGCTGGAAAAGGAAGTCCTCTTTACCTTTCAGATGGAAAGTGGATGATGGTGTGGAATTTGCCCTGTACAGCTGCAGGGCCTT
>NW_011125469.1:0-539 GCF_000146605.3 Meleagris gallopavo
TTCATGTCATCACTTTTTGACACTACGTACATTTGTGAGCAGTTATTGCCAAGGATGAAGTACAGGAACAGTAATATTTCATCAAAACTCTCTGATGAACTCCTTGAGAACTCACCAGGCATGGCACCAACTTCCATTGAATCAGCCTAATGCATTAGTTTCAAAAAACAAAGTCAAACATCCCCTTAGTTTTATGTTTTTGTTGCTCCCTGGTTTTTATGTTTTAATAATAAACAAACAAACAAACAAACAAACAAACAAATAAGTTTTGTTACTTACATAGATAAGTTTATTGTATATTTTATATGTGGCCTGTGGCAATTCCTGTTCACTGAACGTGGCCCAGGGAAGCCAAAAGGTTAGACACCCAAGGTGTAGGGCAAGCCTTTCTGGGCCACAAGGGTGTATCAATGCCCTCGGGGATCTTGACATGACATGGCTAAAATGAATAGCATTAAAGCTTTGGACCTACACAAAAGAAGTCAGACAGGATTTTTGCCTATAGACTCCAACTGGCTCAGGATCAGTCTGCAGGCATG
>NW_011125470.1:0-489 GCF_000146605.3 Meleagris gallopavo
CAAACTGTATCGTGGGCTGCATTCAAAAGAGGAGCGACCAGCAGGGAGAGGGAGGTGATTGTCCCCCTCGACTCGGCTCTGGTGCGGCCCCATGTGCAGCACTGCATCCAGGCCTGGGGCTCCAGCACAGGAATGATGTGGAGCTTTTGGAGCAGGTCCAGAGAAGGGCCACGAAGATGATCAGAGGGCTGGAGCACCTCTCTTAGAAAGAAATTTTGAGGGAACTGGGAGAAGAGAAAGCTTTGGAGATAGCTCATGACAGCCTTCCAAGACTCAAAGGGAGCGCATAAGCAGGAGGGGGCAACGGCTGTTTAGGAGGGTGGATAGCGATAGGACAAGGGGAAATGGTTTCAAGTGAGACAGGGGAGGTTTAGGTTGGTTATTAGGAGGCAGCTTTTCACGCACAGGGTGGTGACGCACTGGAATGTGTGCTTGAGAGTCACTTCCAGGATGATCTGCTCCATGATCCGTGACCAGCACAGAGGTGAG
>NW_011125471.1:0-445 GCF_000146605.3 Meleagris gallopavo
TGATGTCTGGCAGTGCTCATTCAGACCACAAGCTATGGCAGTTATTGCTGCTCTCCTTGACGTGGGGAAAGCTACAGCCACCTGCACAGGATCTGGTCTGGGGAGAACGTGAGTCCTCAGACCTACTGCCAGCACTTCAGGTAGAGGGTTGAACTCACACCAGGTTTGAACATCGCGTTTGTGGGCACTGCTGAACAAACAGGAACCGTGGGAGGTGGGAGAACGGCTCTGCAACGCCTCCAGAAATGAAAGCGATGTGCCCAGTTGTTGGGTAAGACTCTGTGTGCCACCTGCCTCGCACCAAAGGCCCCAGCACACTGTGCTCAGACATCTGACTGTGAACTGGGCTGAGAATCAGATGGAGCTGGTGACTGACAGGTGGAGACAAGCTGCCGGCTGGAAAGCAGTGATGCTGACTGCAGCAGAGCACGTCTCAATGCATTGC
>NW_011125472.1:0-1054 GCF_000146605.3 Meleagris gallopavo
AGCCAAGCTTAAAATTTTCAGTCAATTGCTCTTGCTTGACACTTAGCTCCAATTTTCTCTACTGAATTTAATCTCTACATTCAATAGTTCTAATATGTCACGCCCAAGTAATGGTTTTGGAGAACCCAGCATGTACAAGGATTTATATATTCCTACTTCTCCTAGCCTGTATTTAATTGGTCCCCTCAAAAGAAAGTGAACTTCTCTTGCCAATAGCTCCTACAACTACAAAAAAAGTCATCTACGGGTAATAGTTCTTGATGTAGCACAGAGTAAGAGGCATCCATATCAGAAAATAAACCTCTTTACCCTGCTTCCCCAGCTGCTTTTGGCCCAGTGGGGGGGGGAACTCTCCCTGAGCCCTTCCAGGCTCTCCCTTACCTCTTCTTCTTGGTAAGGACATCCCTGTTAGACCTTGCTCAACTTTGCCTTCCTCAGCCTGTGTTTTTTCCAAACCCTTTTTCGCTTTCTAGACTTTCATCATCACATACATTACTAGCATTATATTTCAGCTTCACCCCCTCCCCTCCCCAGGCTTCCAGTGCTCACGCTGGGATATCGGGGTTTCCGAGATCTCTGCAGATGACGGCTATTGTCACTTTCAGTGTCCCGTCCCATCCCCATTCACAAGCAATGCACCCTTTACAGTTACAACGGGAGGCTCCGGCCCCCACCTCTTTCTCCTACTCCGAGTCGTTCTTGCAGAAACACAGGCAATGTCACCTTTAACTGTGCAAGTCATATTATTTATGCTAAGCTCCTGAGCAAAGACTGATACAGATCACTCTAGAACAATGCATAGCTAAACTTCTGGATTTTTTCTCCTTAATCTGTGGCCTTCCAGGTCTTGAAATACCAGAAATCAACGAGGAGCAATGCAGAATGTGTAACAAAGCTGTGATCAGTTGGGAGTCCTCCGGGAAGACAGACTCTGCTGATATGTATGTTCTTCAGTATCGCAAGCGTAGTAGAGAAGAGGAGAGTATGATGTGGCAGGAAGTTGAAGTTTACAACAAGAGCAAAGGCATATCTGATCTTGATGATGACAGTAGCT
>NW_011125473.1:0-543 GCF_000146605.3 Meleagris gallopavo
GAACAAACCACGGCACTCTCAGCAGTGCCGGGGCACACTACCGTAGGCCACGGCTACAAACTGTTCCCTCCCTGCCTACCGTCTGCGCCTTTCTATCAGCCTCACAGAGCACGACTTACTGGCTTATGGCACCTGGAAACGGGCACGATCGCAGCGAGCGCACAGAGAAGCTGCAAAGTGGCTCCACTGAAGACACCGCGGCGCAGCTCGTTCTCCGCCAGCGTGGGCTCAGGGATCTCAGCTGGGGGAGAAACGCCCTTCAGCAGCCACACAGCAGACAGCCTGCTGCTCTCCTGCTCTCAAGGAGGCTGCTTTCTACAAGAGGGGAAAAAAAGAGTCCTTATTCTCTCATGCACATTGGTGTTACAGGCTGACTTAGAGAGCTGTTCTGAAGATATCCTTGCTCTACTGACCCAATAACAAAGAAGGACACAAAACTCGCAGCTGCGGCGTCTTTTACCGCCTGCCGAGGAAAAGATTCCTCAAACTTGAGCATCGCTCCACTTGCAGGCGAGGGGAGCAGGAGCTGAAAAGGACAGGGGG
>NW_011125474.1:0-515 GCF_000146605.3 Meleagris gallopavo
TAGCTGTAAAAGAAAGATACCCCTTCAAAGACGATCTGATGCCTGAGAAAAAGAAATGGGCTGATATGGAAGAAGGCATCTGTTATTTAAGAGAATATGCTGTGGTGGAAATGCTACATAGCCCCGATTTCATTCCTGACGAGCCAGACCAAGAGCATGATCCCGAGAGAGTCAGGTGTACACCAAACATGTGGCGTACATTCACAAAGACCGCACCAGAAAGGTACGCCAGCACATTTGCAGCAATGTATGGCAGAGGGGAAAGAAGACCCCTTATAAGTGAATTGGTTAATAAACTTCAAGACTTTGAGTTACATTTAAGCCCTCTGCGAGCTTGTGTTTCAGCCATTACAAAGGTAGCTGAAAAGCTGGACAGAATGGAAAACAAACAAGAAGATATAAAAGACAAACTATCAACCGTGCCTGAAGCTGATAAATCCATGGAGGTAACGGATACATCAAATGGGGACCAGAATCCCCAAAACAGACTATTGGAGGGCTGATCAACTTGATTT
>NW_011125475.1:0-589 GCF_000146605.3 Meleagris gallopavo
TCATCTCCCAGTACACTTTGCTATTCATCCTATTCCTGTTCTATAAATAGATGGGGAATAGCAAAAACAAAACAACCGCAGGAATTCTCGCAAGCAGTGTGAATGTGGAAATAACCACCTCCTGGGACCACCAAAAGTGGCATCAGTACATTGCAGGACGTGGCAAAGACATGCGAGTCAACCTGATGGGGCTAACAGAAAAAGGGCCTCAGAGCTGGGGCACTGCTGCAGCCATCTCCCAAGAGGCCCAGGGAAGAGGTCAAGGGAAGACGTTGCCTTGTGCTTACCGAGAACTTGTCGTACAGCTGGTGGGTGAGCAGAGGGTTCGGGAGCTCCCTGAAGTACATCTTGCAGAGGGAGCTCACGCTGTGAATGTCACGGACGGTCAGCTCAGGAATCTGCTCAGTCTCAAATTCACACCTGGAGAGGAGGACACCAAAATGGTTGAGAAAGAGGAAAGCAAGTAAAAGCCACCCACGTGCAGTCCAGCTGTGTCAGTCGCAGCACTCTTACCGGAGGCGCTGGACGTTGGACGCGACGCCGGACAGGCGGTATATCCCCCTGCACCACGCCATGCTGCTCAATGAAC
>NW_011125476.1:0-484 GCF_000146605.3 Meleagris gallopavo
TTTATTAGAAGAGTAGCTGATCCTTTTTTTACATATATATTTTTCAATATAAAAAAGATGATAAATAAATGCATGGAAAAAAATAACCTTGTTAGAAAAACAGGAATATTACATGTAAGAAATCTGAAGAACAGAAAGAGAAGAGAAAGAGAAGAAGAAAGGTGAAGAGCTAGTTTAAAAAAAAAAAGTCAAGTCACTTATTTGCAAATAAACAGCTGGTATCTTTTAAGTACCTTAACTCAGTGCAACGTAGCACAGAAGACTAGATCTGTAACTGAAAGCTTTTAAAATATGCATATATTTATTAATTAATTAAAGAAAATAATTAGAGTAGGTGTAAAACTTCCCTACGTCTACTCACTGCTTCTCTCTTTAGGTTCATATTCATTTCCTCCATATTGGTGTCTGCATGTCCATGCACTGAGCGGCCATGGATGTAATACCCAAAGCAGCTGTGTGACAAGAGGAACACTGAAATCTAAAA
>NW_011125477.1:0-504 GCF_000146605.3 Meleagris gallopavo
CATCCTGGATGCTGCTCATGATAATCCCAAGCTTCCTGGCTGTGGCTTTGTGATGCATTTCCAGGCTTTTTGATGCATTTTGATACCTTGGCTGCTCCCTAACACCTGTCATCATCACGCTGCGGCAGGACGAGCTCACCCTGACCAATGTCAGGCAGTACTGCTTGATTTGCAGCTCACTGGCTCTTGCAGAAGAATCAAACTGCAGGACCTTTTGCTCACCCTGCAGCACACAAATGCTACAGAATCGGAAACAACTTGGGAAGCTCTGGGTCTGCAAGATTGCGTGGACATGCACCGACTGTGTTTTATAGTTCCCTCCCATCCTTGATTTTCTGCTCACCTTCTCCTCATCTGATCCCACTGCTGAGCCATGATCAAGCTGCCCAGTGTCGCAGAGCATCATGCAGAGCTGTGCTGGGAACTCCTCTCCCCTCCCCTCCTGCAGCTCGGCGTGCAACCTCACCCGCTTCTCTGACAGCCTGCTGATCACACGCGTGCCGT
>NW_011125478.1:0-540 GCF_000146605.3 Meleagris gallopavo
CAAGAAAAAGATGAATTTGTTTTGTCACCAGCACAACTGCAGAAACGTGGGTACCATAAAAGCAGATGGCAGAAAAAGACAAAGGAAATGGGACTAGGAAGCCTCTCAGTGAATGACATTTCCAGTGGGACGTGCAGAAGGCCACCGTGGAGCTAAGGGAAAGAGACGGGCTTGCACATTCTGGCACCTCCCTGCCTTTGGGCTTGGTAACCTTCAACCCATTTCCCCTCTACAGCAAAGGAAAAGCAAAGCAAACCCTAAGCAAACTGTGTGCTTGAAAAGGGCAGCAGCTGAGCACAGCGGTGCCACAGCACCTGCTTACCTCTTCGCTTGGAGCTCCGCGCTGCGGCAGGCCCAGGCTGTGCTGCTGGAGCCGGCACGCCGTCTCCGCTCTGACCCCTCGCTCTCTTCTTGGCAGGCAGCAGCTGCACTGCTGTTGGTCTCCCTTCTTCCAAGCCCTTGCATTTACATCCAGCCTGGGCCTCGGAGACGGAGCGGGGGCACACGGCGGGGGAAGGTCTTCCCCTGTGTTGGGACCTG
>NW_011125479.1:0-641 GCF_000146605.3 Meleagris gallopavo
AGAAGTGACTTTATCTGATAGATTTTGAAAAGAAATCTGACCCCACACCATCACCACGTTTGTCCCACTGTGCCAGTAGGGGCGAAGTCTGCTTCATTGAGATAAAAAGTAGCAGAGTCACTCATGGTAAACTCAACGTCATGAAATGTAGATCACATCATGGAGCTGAATGAGCACTCCACACCTAGAAAGACTTCTCCTTGACTGTTTTCCTCTTTGAACAGGTCCTGGTGCCAAGAGGCAGCAAATGCCCAACAGCAGCTCCATCAGCGAGTTCCTCCTGCTGGCGTTGGCAGACACGCGGCAGCTGCAGCTCCTGCACTTCTGGCTCTTGCTGGGCATCTACCTGGCTGCCCTCCTGGGCAACGGCCTCATCAGCACAGCCGTAGCCTGCCACCACCGCCTGCACAGCCCCAATGGACTTCTTCCTGCTCAACTTCGCCCTCCTCGACCTGGGCTGCATCTCCACCACTCTCCCCAAAGCCATGGCCAATGCCCTCTGGGACACCAGGGACATCTCCTACGCAGGATGTGTTGCCCAGACCTTCCTGTTTGTCTTTCTGATATCAGCAGAGTATTGCATTCTCACCATCATGTCCTATGACCGCTACGTTGCCATCTGCAAGCCCCTGCACTACGGG
>NW_011125480.1:0-366 GCF_000146605.3 Meleagris gallopavo
AATAGGATCCTTAATCAGAGACTTCATTTCCCTTTTAGAACTCCTCACTTCACCACTGGTAAGGAGAGGTTTTACATATCCTATTTCTCCTTGTCTCAGTGGGACTTATCCAAGGGGATACATATTATATCGGGAAAGGGGAAATTTTCAATTTTTCTACACTGTTCTAATTCCTATCAAAGCCTGGAGTGCACTCTCCCTCTAGAGGTGGCTTCAGCTGCTGCTCTGGGCTCAGCCAGGCTGGAAGGGTGGGGGTTTCCCGTTCCTGGCACCAGCACTTGTTTCTGCATTCTTCAGCTCTGTTCCTGAACCAGCTGCTGTTTTCACTAACGCAGCATTTGGGTTGTAAGGAGGGCTCAGAGTTTC
>NW_011125481.1:0-502 GCF_000146605.3 Meleagris gallopavo
GGGAGGGTAAGTTGCTTCTTTATTTTCTGTTCTCCCAGGTGGGTCTGTATATTTTGTGCGCAAGTTGTGGCAGCTCTGTAACTGGGAATGTTCCTAGTGGTCATAAAAGACTGTGCTGCCAGCACAGAATTTGGCCACAGGCCTGCCTGCTGGATTAAATTCTGTAGGTTGATTATATGCTATTTGAGATGGCACGTTCTGTTTATTTTTTCCACCGATCAGGTTTTGAGGTTGCTGAGATGCGCTGATTAATCAATCACTTGCAGCTTGTTTGAGCTTGAAGCAGCTGAATCATCCCACACAGCATTGTTAAATAAAACCCTTATAATCGCTTTGGAATTGTAGCTCTGCGCTAGGCTATGGCACTGGTGTGAGTCCTTCCTCATCCTCCCACTGTGCTCCTCACTGGCAGAAGGTATCACCATCAGCTTCTCCTCACACAGCGGTTTCTATCTGAGCAGAGATTTGGTCACTTTCCAGTTTCTCTATGGCACCCCCCTGT
>NW_011125482.1:0-524 GCF_000146605.3 Meleagris gallopavo
GGAATGTAAGAATAGCATACACATATTAGTAGCATATTTTAGGAACATAGTTACCAGATTACCTAAGAAATACTTTCTCACGAAGCTGCAATAGAATTTAAGTGTTCTAAAGAATGTGGGCACGGTGTTCTGAACTAGGAAACATACTGTGAAGTTGTTCCTTCGACCGGCAAGAGTGAAATATATTTAACAAACTTTCAAGGAGTCAGGGCCTTGACACAAAGCAGAGCTGTCCCACTCTGTGGGAATGTGAGGATGCCACGTGCAGGCTCCAGGATACTCCCCTCCATCCTCCTTTTGAGCTTCTCTCTGTGCAAGGACACATGGATGACCACAACAGTGACCCAGTGTAAAGGGACACAAGTGTCAAGGGGGGTAATTAAGCAATTAAGAGGCTATGGTCATGTTGTAAAACAGACATCCGAAAGTTAGGACCAAACGTTTGTCAAGAAAGCAATGGTTAGAAGGCAATTAATCAATTATTGTGTCTGAGCAGTAAAGATTTGTGCTTACTTGGTATCTGT
>NW_011125483.1:0-790 GCF_000146605.3 Meleagris gallopavo
GTCAGTTCCAATGCTCTCATCCTCCAGTTCAGCTCGGAGCCTGTCTCGTTCGATTATGAGAGTATCTAGCTCAGATTGGAGGGTGTCTTGTTGAGATTGAAGACTGTTGAGTTTGGATTGCAGGGAGTCTCTCTCAATTCGGAGGGCATCTCTCTCAGATTGGAGGCTGTTTCTCTCGACCAGGAGACTCTCTCGCTCATTTTGCACTGTTTCCCTGAGACTCTCCTTTTCAATTTCACAAACTCTCTCCCTCTCCAGGATAGTATTGAATAAGGCCCGGTAAGCATTAGCCAGGCCCCAAACAATTTGGGCCTCCTCAGATCTTCCTGAGCCACGACATTCCTGTCTCAAATATCTGTTTAAATTTTCAGGGTCTTTCAGGTGTTCTGGAGTAAAGTTCCATGACACCGAAGATTTCCATCTCTCTAAAGTCTCACCAGGCCTCTCCACATTCCCTGCCACTCAGTTATTTACTGGTTTTGGGGCAGACTTCCTCAAAATATAATAAATACTAATAATAAGTGAAATGGTGAGCAGTACATTCACGGAGATTAATAACGTGATCAGGTGAGCATTGAAAATCCGCATAAAGAATTCAAAGGAGAGGCTGGAAACCTGCTTAAAAATCCCCAACCCTGTAAAATTAGCAGCTCCCTCTGGAATGGTATGCCACATAATATGCAGATGCCACATAGTTATTTCCATCCATGTTTTCAATTGGCTATATATACCTATTGCTCCATAGAGCAAAGTGGTGAACTTAATTAAGGCCCAGTATGTTTTTAGCATT
>NW_011125484.1:0-1596 GCF_000146605.3 Meleagris gallopavo
CGGTGTTCCAAACTTTTTGCCTTCAGGCCAGTCCATGATCACCTCTAGGATTCCTGGACGGTTGAGATTCCCCATCCGCGCTCGCTGCGTAATCAGCGCAATCCACTTACTCCAAGTGGCATTCGTAGCATGATGGGTGGAGGGACCCTTTCCCTTGAACATCCAGTTCAGCACTGGCAGTCAAGGTGCCAGAAGGAGCTGTGTTTCTGTACCGATTACTTCGGAAGCAGCCCGAACCCCCTCATACGCGGCTAAGATCTCCTTCTCAGTTGGAGTGTAGCACTCTTCAGACCCTCTGTACGCCCGACTCCAGAATCCCAGAGGTCGGCCTCGGGTCTCTCCTGAGGCTCTTTGCCACAGACTCCAAGTGGGACCTTTCTCTCCAGCAGCAGTGTAGAGGATGTTCTTCGCATCCTGTTCCATCCGTACTGGCCCCAGGGCCACAGCACAGGCTATCTCTTGTTTAATCTGCTCAAAAGCCTGCTGCTGCTCAGGACCCCACATAAAAATCATTCTTCTTCCGTGTCACCTGATAAAGGGGGCTTACAATGAGGCTGTAGTTTGGAACATGCATTCTCCAAAAACCCACTACGCCCAGGAACGATTGTGTCTCTTTCTTATTAGTGGGTGGAGACATGGCACTGATTTTGTTGATCACATCTGTTGGGATGTGACGACAGCCATCTTGCCACTTTATACTTAGTAACTGAATTTCCTGGGCAGGTCCTTTCACTTTGCTTCACTTAATAGCGAAACCAGCACGCAGAAGGATCTGGATTATTTGCTCTCCTTTCTCAAAAACGCACCAGCCATATGGGGCTGTTAAAAGGTGAGTGAGTCTTGCTAATCACTCCCTGATTCTCTAGTTGGTGAATCAGCTTCTGAATGGGGAGCAAGGAATCCCTGTTGGTGCGGTTCTGCCGTCTGTGCACCGTTTTTGTAGCAATCGGTACCTGTTGCTCTTTCACTCGTAGCAACCCCACGGCAGATGGATCTTCCGACAGGCCAGGCAAAATGACAACTGCTTAACACCTTCTGTGTCTACAGCAGCTATTCCAAAGGCCCATCGATACCCTTTGGGATCCTTAAAATATCCCCTTCTGAGGTAATCAATACCAAGTATACGTGGAGCCCCTGGGCCAGTCACAATAGGGTGCTTTTGCCAGTCTTTACCAGTGAGGCTGATTTCGGCCTCCAACATAGTCAGTTCTTGGGAACCTCCAGTCACCCCATGAATATAAACTAATTTTGTCCCTTGGTGACTCGAGGGCATTAGAGTGCACTGTGCACCAGTATCCACCAGGGCCTTATATTTCCGTGATTCTGATGTGCCAGGCCATCTAATCCACACAGTCCAATCAACTCTATTATCCCTTTCCCCCCCTGGCTGGGGGCAGGGCCCCTCTATTTGTTACCTTCATTGTCTGCAGCAACTGGAGCAATCACCTTTTTAGAGAAGTTCACCTTGGTGGTTGATTTGTCTTGTAACTCTCTTACCCGTGCTTGAAGTACAGGAGTAGGTTGTTTATGCCACTCCTTCATATCTTCTCCATGGTCACGTAGGTAATGCCACAAGGCAAAACGTGATGTGGTCTT
>NW_011125485.1:0-563 GCF_000146605.3 Meleagris gallopavo
TGGGGCTGCACTCATAGGAGAAACACATCCTTGGGAAAATGGTGAATAAGCATGGCAAGAAAGGGATGCAGATCTGGCGTGCAATGTGCCTCGAGAGAGAATTCTAAATATTGGGCGACTATCCTGGAGGAGTCACTGGTTCCATCCACAACCAAACATCTCTCTGGAAGTAAAGTGCTTCTAGCCGTGCCAGAAAGGAGGTAATCATAGCTACCTGGCTCAGAACTACCACCAAAATAGGCTGAAATTCTCAGGTATACCCTGGAATAGTCTGCAGTGTTCTCACAACATTCGTGATGAATGCTGTGGCCCGGCAGAGGAGCCCGGCTCTTGGTTCTCTCTTCTTCCTTGTGACTTGAGGCTCACGACTAGCTGAGAGAGAACTGTGACACAGAACTGCCTTGTGCTGCCTGCACGGGGCTGTTCCTGGGGAGCACCAGTGTGCAGCTGCCTGCTGGGAGGAGACGTCCATGGCGAAGCATGGAAGCGAAAGCGAGGGAGCAAGACAAAGTCAGGCTCCCTGCTCTGCAGGGCCAGCTGGCAGCAGCACTGGTACGTGCTCC
>NW_011125486.1:0-484 GCF_000146605.3 Meleagris gallopavo
CCCTGGGGATGGAGCACCAGGACTTGATAACTTAATCCCATAAGAAAAATCAGCAAGGCAGTGAGGAATGGAGACTGCTGGAGAAACTAATACTGGTGTCAGAACATGGACAAAAGTGTTATGCTAGGGAGAAAAAATGGATTCATTACCATACTGTGGAGTATTTACCAGAGGTGACTTATTGAAGTGTCACCTTTTGAGAGATGGTAAACTTGCAGGGTGGAATGCAGTGAATAATCTGTTGTGTGAAAGTTCCCTACGAAGCGTGACCTGCGGCCTCAGCTGTCAGTAAACAACAGGGGAGCTTGGTGTGCTGAGTCTGAGTAAAAAGCAGCATAGAATGGAATGGAGAGGGGCTCTGTGGCCAGGGTCTGTGATAATGCCAGGAGGGCTGTGGGCTTGGCGATGTTATGGCACTGATCATCTCCTTGCTGTTGCCCTGGGCCAGTCTGTTTTCCACCTTGCTGTCGAGACATGCTCTCTG
>NW_011125487.1:0-598 GCF_000146605.3 Meleagris gallopavo
GAGCGAGGTGACAACACACGATGGGAATGTTTCTCCTTACAGCTGTGCCTAGAAGCAGTGCCTTGCCAAAGGCTCAGCACAATCTGCTCCATAAGCCTCCTATGGGGCTATCCCAAAGGAAAGGGCTTCAGATCTTCCCGTTCCCTTCCAGCCCCTTCCCTTCTGCAGACAGTTCCGCACACGGTTCCTTTCTGGACTGGCACGGTGCTGCAGGCACCCAGCAGCTGTTTGCCAGATGCTGCTGTGGAGCAGGGAGAGAAGAGTGCTGTGGAGCACTGCTGGCATTGCAGTCTAAAGCAGTACGTGGCCAGTGTGACAGGAGCTGCTCTGTGTTTGTGGACAGGTGCGGGTGGAGCGGAATCGTCTCCGGCTTCCCAGCTGAGCGCCAGGACAGCAACTCGTACCGGTATGCCACGAGTTTTTGCTTCCTGTGAGAGCTGCCAGCTCACAGTGCTCATGGCAGCCAGGCGTGCCTGCAGCTGTGAGCGAGAATTCTCAGCTGCGTGTGCGTGCCCTGTCCTCACACGGCCCCCTGGCACCGTCTGCTCTTCGGTGATGCTCCTGAGCAGCTCTGTAGATTGCGGTGTGTGGTGGGTAA
>NW_011125488.1:0-504 GCF_000146605.3 Meleagris gallopavo
GAAGTACTGTTGGATTCTCTGTTCATCTTGGTGCTTCTCGTTTCTCAGTGACCCCAGAGAAGGCTGCTAAGTCTACAGGAGACATCCGTGTGAAAACACTGGAGGAAATCCGCCAGGAGAAAGCGAATCGACGAGGCGGAACTCCAGCTCAGCTCCAAGCTGAAGGGCAGTGTGAAACCAAAGAGACTCGACCTTCCCAGGCAGTTTGCATCTCAGCTTTCTCCCAAGCCCTGCCTCTGAGAAAACGTAGGCAATCAGAAGACGGGAAGCAAAATGCAGACGAGTTGCCTCCCAAGAGAAGGGTTCAGGGTGAAAACAGCATGCAAAGCAGTCTCATTCCATCTGTTGCTGGCCAAGTCCAGTTGGAAGAGCCAGTGCACAAAGCCGAGCCTTTGCAGGAAATCCATATTAAACCCCTGGACGAAATCAGGAGGGAGAAGGCTCTGCGGGTGCCGCAGAGGGAAGAAAGTGTGTCGGCTCCTGCAGCCCACCTGCACCTGCCCC
>NW_011125489.1:0-1519 GCF_000146605.3 Meleagris gallopavo
TATCTGTCATTAGCTGACAGTAGTGTACCGGCATATCTGTCTGGTGCTGTTGTTATGAGTCTCTGCCATATCTCAGGCGTCGTCCTCACTCTCTCAGGATCGCGTTCTTGTCGTGGGTGGTTAGGAACAAAGGTAGGGTCAAACAGCATTTCCACCACGGCCATTTCCCTCAAGTACTGGATATCCTTTTCAACTGTATCCCATCTTTTCATCACAGGCTTCAAGCCGTCTTTGAAGCGATACCTTTCTTTCACGGCTATTAGCACTTGTTCCCAAAGGGTGGCAGACTCATCCAAACATCGACCAATTCCTCGGTCAATAGCTGGGTCTCTGGCAATGGCTCCTAGTTGGCGAGCTTCATTACCATCTAGAAACAAACTATTGGCCGCATGGTCCCAACAACAAACTAACCAGGAAACAATAGTTTCATTCGGGCCCCGTGTGAACTCCTTTCTTGAGCCTTGGATTTCAGTCATCTTCAGGGGCCGACGAGTAGTAATAAGGATGTCCTCATCATCAGTCTCTTCTGCATGTCTCTTAGTTTTTCCTTTTGCTTTTCGCGATGGTGGTGGTTCTGAGGAGGGCCCCTCGCCTGGATCTTCCTCCTCCTCCTCCTCCGCTTCTTCTTTTTCCGTTCTAGACGCGTGGACACTCGTTTCCATTTCTTGCCTTCCACAGGAGCAACTGATATTGTTACTGGTGTCTCTTGTAACTGATCAGATTTGACTTGGAGATTCTCCCTTTTGGCTTGAACCTCAGCTTGGAAACTCTCTCTCTCCAGAATAGTATTATATAGGGCGCGGTAAGCACAAGCCAAACCCCAAATAAGTTGTACCTCCTTAGATCTACGTAAGCCTCACCGTCCCTGACTCAAATACTGACTTAGTTTCTCAGGATTCCACAGGTGTTCAAGAGTAAAATCCCATGACATTGCGGGTCCCCTTGCTTTTAAGATCTTTCCTAAACCTCTCCATATTCCCTGCCAGTCAGCACTCTCTGGTTCTGGAGGAGACTCCTTCCCTTTGTAAAGGAATACAATCCAGGAAAGCAATAGCACACACGCCAACATGAGTATTAATTTGAGATTCGAAAACTGTGTGACAAACCGATAAGAAAGCCTGGAGACTGGTCTGAACATGGTGCTGTTCGTAAAATTAGCCATTCCATCTGGGATGTGAATGTCAAAATTCAAACCATACCACATTGCATACAGGTACCATGCAGGTGTCTCCGTCAATGCCCTTAAGTAGTTATATATGAACATAATTCCACAACAAGTAATTATGGCCTTGATAATTTGCCAATAGGTTGAGAATAACATGACAGCTTGTAAGCCTTTACTCAACACCCTCACGATGAAAAGTGGGTTCATTGCTGGTGTCTATTAAAAAGGGGTTAATGAATTGAAACTGACAAGAGGAAGGAGGAAAAAGGAAAAAAAAAAGAAAAAAGGCACTACCCAGACTAAGCAGTGCTCAAAGTTTACAAATAACCCAGAACACTGGCAGCACGCCTAGTC
>NW_011125490.1:0-446 GCF_000146605.3 Meleagris gallopavo
TTCCAGGACAGCCTTCATCAGGCTGGGATTCTATCGGACAGCCATCTTTGCAGAGATCTGCTCGTGAGCACATCTGGATGTGGCTGTCTGGTCATAACATTCTGTTACCACGCAAACATTCTTGTCTTTTCTAGATAGGAAAACATGGGTAATTCCCTGCCTAAGTGGGAGAAGTTACCTCTGCTATTTGAGGCTTGGAAGCCCATGCCATGTTAGGCTTGTGCTGGTGTTTTCTAAACCGTGTGTACTGTAAGATGCCAGAATTTAAGGAAATTTAACAGCCGTTGTTCTTCTTTCAGCATTTGGAAGAGGCTGGGTTGGAGGTCCAAACTCTTGGGAGAGAGTCCTTAGGGGTTATGGAAAGGCTGTGTAGGATCTGCACAGGAGAGTGTGATTTCCCCTGGGTTGGTCCGGGATGTGGTGTGATCTCTGGGAACTAGCAGCAC
>NW_011125491.1:0-421 GCF_000146605.3 Meleagris gallopavo
GGCTGGAGCAGTAGCAAGTTGCACCTGTGAGTAAAAACAAGTCCCTTTTAATCCCCAGAGGGAAGAAAACCGCCCAAACAAAAAGGCTGCAGCGGGGCTCTCTCTGGACCCCTGTTGTCTCAGCACAGCTCACAGTCACTTACAGTGCACATAGCACCTACAAAAGCACCACGCTGCTACAAGGAAGGAAAACAAACCCACGACGCTCTGCAGGGCTCCGAGCTCTCAGTGGGTGACGCCTGCTCCGTGTACACAGCATGCACACAAACTGCACCTCATCTCTTCCCATTTTATCCCCCCCCACCATTTCTGCAGGCATTTAGAGGCACTAAACGTCTCTGAGTGGAAGGCTCGTGGACAAGACTGCATGCACAGGACATTTCTCACTTCTTTGTTGCGAGAGCACTGCTTGTCTACATGA
>NW_011125492.1:0-1527 GCF_000146605.3 Meleagris gallopavo
GAGCCAATTTGCAGAGGTAAAGGCTGTCCAACTGGCCTTGGATGTTGCTGAACGGGAGAGGTGGCCAATGCTTTATGTTTACACTGACTCATGGATGGTGGCAAATGCTCTATGGGGGTGGTTACAGCAGTGGGAGCAAAACAACTGGCAAAGAAAGGGTAAACCTATTTGGGCTGCTGACCTGTGGAAAGATATTGCTGCCCGAATAAAGAATATGGTTATAAAGGTGCGTCACGTAGATGCCCATGTGCCCAAGAATAGGGCTACTGAAGAGCAGCAAAATAACCATCAGGTAGACAGAGCTGCCAGAATTGAGGTGGCCCAAATAGATCTGGACTGGCAGAACAAGGGTGAATTATTTCCAGCCCGATGGGCCCATGAGACCTCAGGCCATCAAGGGAGAGATGCGACATATAAGTGGGCTAGAGACCGAGGGGTGGACTTAACTATGGATGCTATTGCACAGGTTATTTGTGACTGTGACACGTGTGCCACAATTAAACAAGCCAAGAGAATGAAACCTCTCTGGGAGGAAGGGCGATGGCAAAAGTACAAATATGGGGAGGCATGGCAGGTTGATTCTATCACCTTGCCACGATCTCGTAATGGTAAGCGTTATGTGCTCACCATGGTGGAGGCAACAACTGGGTGGCTTGAAACCTATGCAGTACCCCACGCTACCGCCCGAAATACCATATTAGGTCTTGAGACACAAGTCCTGTGGCGACATGGTACCCCAGAAAGAATGGAGTCAGATAATGGGACTCATTTTAAAAATTCTCTTGTAAATACCTGGGCTAAAGGTCATGGTATTGAGTGGATTTACCATATTCCCTACCATGCACCAGCCTCAGGTAAGATTGAACGCTACAATGGGTTGTTAAAAACTATGCTGAAAGCAATGGGAGGCGGTACATTTAAGCACTGGGAGAAGCATTTGGCAGAAGCCACCTGGTTAGTCAATACCAGAGGATCTATCAATCGTGATGGTCCAACCCAGTCCAGCTCCCTACATAGCGTAGAGGGAGATAAAGTCCCTGTTGTACATGTAAAGAACATGTTGGGAAAGGCAGTTGGGGTTCTTCCAGCCTCTGAGAAGGACAAACCTCTTCGTGGAACTGTTTTTGCCCAGGGACCTGGGTCCACTTGGTGGGTGATGCAGGAAAACGGGGATGTTCAATGTGTACCACAAGGGAACTTGATGCTGGGGGAGTGCAGTCAGTAATTCCTTGTGCGTGTGTTTATATTTTGTTTGTATATATTAAGCATGATGCAGTGATGTGGAATAAGGGGTGGAATGTCATGGTTTCATGATTTTTCATTATCAGTGTTCCAATCATAACATCATGTAATGCACTGGGGGTTTGACTGCTGATGCGTCAAGTTCCGGGTGCCTGTCCAGAGGAGAAGAAGAGCTGCATTTCCCCAGGGGGCTTTGCGGTCAGCGAGGAGATAGAACTCCCGGCAAGGTCACCTGATGCTCTCTTCTTTGCCTGCACTGCTTCGCCTGCGCTTCTCTGCCTGCGC
>NW_011125493.1:0-576 GCF_000146605.3 Meleagris gallopavo
TTTAGGGAAAATGTCCTATCCTTGGGAGACAAGTGGTATTAGTGGGAGAAGATGTCCTATTCTTGGTTGCAAGTGTCCAATTTGGTCTTGTCATCTAGTCTTTTTGGGAGAAAACGTGCGGTAGTTTGAAGAAAACAGGTATGCCTGGGAGAAAATACCATCTTTTTGGAAGCACAGGCCCCAATTTCCAAGTGAAATGTGGTATTTCTGGGAGAAAATGACAAGTACGTGGGAGAAAAGTGGGCAATAGTGGGAAAGACTGACTTCTCTTGGAGGGCAAGTGTGGTATTTTTGTGTGAAAAGGGGTCCTTTGGGGAGAAAACGGGGTGTAGATGGGAGAAAATGTCCTGTTGAGGAGTGCCTAGCAGTATTTTTGAGAGAAAAGGGAAGGTACTTGTCAGAAAAGTGCTCTTTCTGGGAGAGAGTAGCATAGTTGGTTGGAAAATGCCACCCATTTGTGTAGAAAGCTGCTTTGTTTCCGGGAGAAAATAGCATTCTCTGGGGAGAAGATGTCCTCTTTTGGATGGAAAGTAGTAGTTGTGGGAGAAGCTGTCCAATGTTTGGGCCCAAGGTAGC
>NW_011125494.1:0-368 GCF_000146605.3 Meleagris gallopavo
GAGCTGGGCTGTGCCAGGACACAGTGCAGAGGGACAGTTCTGCTTGCAGGCATGGTCCCAGGGCCTTGGGGACACTGATGCCTCAGCTCTCTCACCTTCCAGAAAGGACCTGCTGCCTGCTGCTCCCTTTCCTCCAACATCCTTCGCTGCAGCTGCTCCTCACCGCTTTGTGGAAAAGGCAAAAAAATCCCGACAACATCACTGTTTGCCTCCATGAGGTCCATCCCAACTGCTGAGGGCAGGGCGATGGATGGGCTGTGCCCAGAGCAGCAGCTGGGCACAGGAGGAACCTGTCCAGGCACCAGAGAGACACATCACAGCTTTTAAGGACATTACCGGAGAGCGAATGGAAGAGACGAGGAATGGTT
>NW_011125495.1:0-723 GCF_000146605.3 Meleagris gallopavo
TTAAGCAAGACCATTTTGGGGACATTTCTGCATTTCCCTTATGTGCCGCTTAAGAAACGGTCTAAATGTTACTAGAATATGCATTCTGGATAGTAGTATGTTAGTGTACTAAACTCTGTCTAGGTTATGGAGGAGAAAGGGCTCATAATATGTAAATTTCTGCTTGTCTGCCTTGTTACTTGGAGGCGTTATCTAGAGGCAGTTCATGTAGTAGTCTGTCTCAGCAATAGATTTGGGTTTTGGTTTGGAAAGAAATGCATTTGGGGAGTTACATATGTCTTTCTGTTGTCCATTCCTATGGGAAGCAGAATTGTTAAGGAAAAGCAGTCAAAATGCGTAGAAACTACAAGGCTGTATTCAAAGTTAGGTCTCAGTTGGACACTTGCTGATGTTGCTGGGAGAAAGTGAAGAAGAGGGAACTTTGAAAGTGCTGCATACAAAGGAACCTTTTTGTTGCTTTCAGAACTCTTTGACATTCTTCTGTATGCGTAACTTACTAAAAAGAGTGCTGCTAAAATGGTTCTTAGGTCTGAGGTCATTTTGAATAGGAATACTCTTTAATCTACTGTGTTTGTTGCTGAGAAGCTCAGTGTGAGCCAACCATGTCTGCTTGCAGCCCAGAAATCCAGTATCTTTGGCTGCATCAAAAGCAGTATGACTAGCAGAGCAAAGGAGGTGATAATTGCCTATATACTGCTCTCATGAGGCCTGTAGTAGGGCCTC
>NW_011125496.1:0-655 GCF_000146605.3 Meleagris gallopavo
CTTGTATGCAGGTAGGTTTGCGATGTGATCCGACTCCCCCATGCTGACCATCCACAGCTAGATCAAGTTGCTCAGAGTCTGAGCCAGGCTCACCTTGAAAGGGCCAGCACATCCACCATGTCTCTGGCAACCTGTGCCGCTGCCTCAGCACCCTCACTGTACAAGACATTTTCCTTAGATTTCACCTCAATTGTCCCTTGTTCTTTCCTTCAGGTATTGAAAGGCTGTTACCAGGTTCCCTTGGAGCCTTCACTTCTCCAGGAGGCTGAACAGCCCAGCTCTCCTTGCTTACAGGAGAGGGGTTCCATGCTTGGGTTCGTGTTTGTGGCTGTACTCTGGATGCACTCGCACAGCTCCATGTCTCCCTGCACTGAGGACTCCACATCTGGACGCAGCACTGCAGCTGAGGCCTGACCAGCGCAGAGCAGAGGGATGGGGATCTCCTCCCTTCGCCCGCTGACTGCGCATCTTTGGATGCAGCCCAGGATACGGTTGGCTTTCTGGGCTGGAAGGCCACTGCTGGCTTGTGTCCAGCTCCCAGCCACCAGTACTCCCAGGCCTTATGGAGCAGGACTACGCTCAGTCCTTTCATCCCCTAGCATGTTTGGTGGTGGGTGTTCCCTCATCCCAGCTACTGACCCTGCACTTGGATTGT
>NW_011125497.1:0-634 GCF_000146605.3 Meleagris gallopavo
TTTAAAAACATAGCTTATTACATTGTCCATGCGTACGCTCTACTTATATGTACACATGCTTAAATATATATTTCCTTGTCCAGAATCTGTAAGGTCTTAGGAACACAGATGTAATTTTCATTGAATGGAGCAGAAAGGAATCTATGGAAGCTCCAGTTTTCAGTGCCTTAACTCATTATTCATCGAAAGAAAAGTCAAAGTATTTTGGAGATCATTATAAACTTTACCAATTCTAATAAGAAAGCAAACTAATAACATTAATCAGTTGTCAACGGTTTACGGGCTGGTTCGGCCCGGTTCCGTGACTAGAAGGGCGGAGGGATCCGTGGATCCGCGCCCCCGGAAAAAAAGGAAAATAAGGGACCCCGAAATAATTGAAAACAGTGGCAACAATCTGAGTAAAAACAAAGTAATTTACTAAATAATGGTATCAACAGAAATTTTATTAAGGAAGAGAGAAATGTGAAATTGATAGTGGATCGGCCTTACCACAACGCTGAGATGAGAAGCGCAGGCAGAGAAGCGCAGGCGAGAAGCGCAAGCGAAGCAGCGCAGGCAGAGAAGCGCAAGCGAAGCAGCGCAGGCAGAGAAGAGAGCATCAGGTGACCTTGCCGGAGTTATATCTCCTCGCTGA
>NW_011125498.1:0-746 GCF_000146605.3 Meleagris gallopavo
GAAAAGAAACACACTTGTATTTTCTCTGTTCACACAACCACAGTGTTGAGAGACTTCTGGAGAACTACCCTTGTCTACCCCCTGGGCATAGGCAGATGTTCTAGAAACAACCACTTAGTTCAGTCAAGTCAAACGTGGCAGCCCATTAGGCAGCATTTTACCAAGTGCTATCCCTCTGCTAGCAGATGGGGACTCTGGCACAAAGCAGCAGGTGCATTTGCCCAGGGCACTGTGACAGCGCAGTAGCAGGGCAGTGAGAGGAATCATTGCTGGAGGTGGATCTGCTCCCCAGCCCTCATCTCCCAACCTCCAGCACCCGCCGCAGCCCTGCACGTGGATTTCCTCTGCTTGCACCTCAGCTGTGCTCCCCACAGCTGTCGGGCAGCACACTCACACAGCCGAAGCACGCATGCTTGTGGCCCCTGGATCACGTTGTGCAGCTCTGCACAAGGCTGCACTGGGGCTAGGACTCTTTGCCTAAGGGATTGCTTTCCTTAAGCCCAGCTGGTCACAGCACCACAGACAGCATCCTTCTGAGGGCTGAGCTGGAGGGGAAGTGCAAAAAACCCACACGGGACCAGTGTCCCATCAAAGCTGGCTGAGGCTGTGTTACTAAACACGGGGCGACACGGGCTGCTAAAGCATGTGGGGGGACAAAACATGGCACGTACCTGGCAAGAGATCAGAACAACGTAGACAAATCCCTTGAATCTGCAGCCGTTCCTTGTCACTTTGCTCTGATCTTC
>NW_011125499.1:0-530 GCF_000146605.3 Meleagris gallopavo
TCCCCCATGCTGACCATCCACAGCTAGATCAAGTTGCTCAGAGTCTGAGCCAGGCTCACCTTGAAAGGCAACCTGTGCCACTGCCTCAGCACCCTCACTGTACAAGACATTTTCCTTAGATTTCATCTCCATTTTCCCTTGCTCTTTCCTTTAGGTATTGAAAGGCTGTTACCAGGTTCCCTTGGAGCCTTCACTTCTCCAGGAGGCTGAACAGCCCAGCTCTCCTTGCTTACAGGAGAGGGGGTTCCATCCTTGGGTTCGCGTTTGTGGCTGTACTCTGGATGCACTCGCACAGCTCCATGTCTCCCTGCACTGAGGACTCCACATCTGGACGCAGCACTGCAGGTGAGGCCTGACCAGCGCAGAGCAGAGGGATGGGGGATCTCCTCCCTTCGCCGCTGACTGCGCATCTTTGGATGCAGCCCAGGATACGGTTGGCTTTCTGGGCTGGAAGGGCCCATTGCTGGCTTGTGTCCAGCTCCCACCCACCAGTACTCCCAGGCCTTATGGAGCAGGACTACGCTCAGTCC
>NW_011125500.1:0-405 GCF_000146605.3 Meleagris gallopavo
AGAAACTGGGGCAAAATTTGGGGGGAAAGCAGTGAAAATTGTCATTTTTGGTTGCATTTACCGAAAATTCGGGTTTTTCACCCCATTTTCACCCCGTTTATGTCCGATTTTCAGCCGTTTTTCAACCAATTCTTTCTGTAATTTATGGGAATTTGGGGAAAATTGGGGGGAAAAACGGGACTTTTTGAAGCGTGGAGCCGAATTTTGAGGGTTTTTTTTAGAAATATTTTGGACCAAAATTGGGAAAAATTTGGGGCAAAATCGGGTGAAAGCGGCTGAAAATTGAATGGAAATTTGGCTGAAAATTGAGGGGGAGAAATTTGAAAATTGGGGGAGAATTGGGGGAAAATTGGTAAGAATTGGTGAAATTGGTAAAGGAGGTGGAAATCAGGGAAAATCAGGGAA
>NW_011125501.1:0-503 GCF_000146605.3 Meleagris gallopavo
CACCAAGGGGAGGTCGTGCTCGACCAACTTGGTGGCCTTCTACGATGCTGTCACATGCTAGGTGGATGGGGGAAGAGCGGTAGATGTAATCTACCTTGATTTTAGAAAGGCATTTGATACTGTCTGCCACGACATCCTTATAAGAAAGCTGAGGAAGTGTGGGATAGACGAGTGGACAGTGAGGTGGGTTGAGAACTGGCTGAGTGGCAGAGCGCAGAGGGTCGTCGTTGGTGGTGCAGAGTCTGTCTGGAGACCTGTAACCAGTGGTGTCCCCCAGGGGTCTGTGCTGGGTCCAGTCTTGTTCAACATTTTCATCAATGACCTTGATGAGGGGATAGCGGCCACCCTCAGCAAGTTTGCTGATGATACGAAGTTGGGAGGATTGGGCTGACACGCCTGAAGGCTGCGCTGCCATTCAGCGAGACCTGGACAGGCTGGAGAGCTGGGCAGTAAGAAACCGGATGAGGTTCAACTAAAGCAAGTGTAGGGTCTTACACGTAGGG
>NW_011125502.1:0-466 GCF_000146605.3 Meleagris gallopavo
TTAGAGGATCATGGAGCTGAAAGCTGAAATAGCTGACGGTGTGAATGTATTGCAGCTCCCACCCAACTCTGAAGTTTATGGGCTCCTGACTGTCCTTATGGATTGGATCTCAGACGAGCACCTCAGCAAAGTCAAGGGACAAGAAGAAAGAGAGGACGGTCAGAAACCTCAGTGCAGCGGGAGAACCTACATCCAGGAGAGGTGTTTGAAGGTGAGGGGACGTGAGTTTGCTCTGGTTCCTGCGTTCTCAGATTCACGTAGATACTGACTGCTTTGAGTGGGAGAGCAGCAGAGGTCAGCCTGTTTTGTATAGACCTGGGACAGAGTAATGGAAGCAGAACGACAGTTCCTAGGTCAGAATTAATGCCAGCAGTCAGAGTGGGGGTGGCTGAGCTGTCACTTGGAGAACAGAGCCATCGTTGTGAAGGAAGAGTGTCGTGCTCAGTCTCAACTTGCCAGTTTCAGC
>NW_011125503.1:0-417 GCF_000146605.3 Meleagris gallopavo
CAGGAGAAAAGCCCGGGTCCTGGCCCACTCCACAGCCGACAGCAGCCCCGAGGCTGCCCGCGTGTCCCAAACACAGCGACATCCCCATGATGACAGAAACACCTGCACAACGGGGCTGCAGCTGCCAGCCTGGCCTCCGCCACGTAGTGCGTTGGAAACGTTGCGCCCCACTGGAATCGAGGCCAGAACCCAGCTCAGCCTGAACCGGGCTGGGGGGAGGAAGGAGTGGGTTGTGTGCGTGGGGGGAAGGGATCCCCGTGGTTGCAACCGCTACAGCCACCCACCTCGGGAGAGGCAGAGAAGAACAAAACTGACAGTGGCATGATGGAACTCTCACTTTTATTGTGGTGGACTGTGATGACTCTGGATAGGAATTGGAGCCTTGCACACAGCAGCTCCTGCAATATCAGTGGGGCC
>NW_011125504.1:0-1164 GCF_000146605.3 Meleagris gallopavo
CCCATCCCCCTCCCATCCCCCAGGCCCCTGACACCCAGTGTTCAGGGCTCCAGAGAGCCCCCAGGGTCCCTCAGTGTCCCTGTTCCAGTGCCACGCTTATTGTAACAGACTTCTTCCTTATGTCCCATCTAAAGACTCTGTTCCTTGCTTTTTGCAGCCCCCCTTGGGATACTGAAGGCTGCCCTCAGGAGGTCTCCCCGGAGCCTTCTCTTCTGCTGGCTGCCAAATTCGATGCATATCATGAAATGCTTCATAAAGACAAAGCAGTGGAATGTCTTTAACCTCAACAAAATAATTTTTAAAGGTTGGATGGACTCTGCTATAGAAGCAGATGTCAACCGTGGCTTTTCTCCATTGAAAACTGATGCCTGGCAACTTGGAGGCTAATGTATATATGTATAGAGATTTTTTTTCCCTTCTAATTTTAATAGTAAACTGAGACTATACTTTGAATTCATGATGAAATGCTAAAAATGTGTACTCTCATTTTCTTCCAGTATTCGGCTGACGGAGTTTTTGGCCGTTCTATGGCATGTAATGCAATCAGCATGGAAGCATCGTTGGTCGTTGTGGATTTTGAGTAAGAATTCTCATCCTCTACTCATGATGGGTGAGAGTTCAGCTGTCCAAAGAGAAGACTTGAGCTCTGCTTTTCGTACGTGTATTTTTGTGTTTGAAAAGTTGTACCACTGACTCAGTGCTAAAGCTGACTAAGCTCTTCGGAAACGTGTGGCATTTTACTGCTATATAAAGGCTCTGCTTGGTGGCTCCCATTGTATATCAATCTCCACTTGTTCTAGAACACAGCTGGCGTGGCTAATGACTGGTGTGAATGACTTTGATCACTGCAGGAATAAGAAACATGAGGTTAATCTGTTTTGGTCATCTCTAGCAGCAGACACGTGCACACCACATTGCCCTGGGCAGAAGAAAATAACATCGAATGGCGATTCCACCTGCCGTATAATCCGACAGGGGCAGGCCTCATCGAACGTTATAACGGTATTCTTAAGGCTGCCCTGAAGACAGACTCCCAGTCCCTGCAGGGGTGGACAAAGAGACTGTATGAAACCTTGAGGGACCTGAATGAAAGACCCTGGGATGGCAGACCCAGTGCCCTGAGAATGTTGCAGACAACATGGGCTACCCCGCTTAGGATCCAAA
>NW_011125504.1:3037-3970 GCF_000146605.3 Meleagris gallopavo
TTTAGTCAACCTCGATCTTTGGTTCACGCCGTGAAGGGGTGGAGCGTATGGGGCTGCTGAGTCACGGCCTGAGCCTCTGATTGATCACCTGAGGCGAGCAGTGAGTCAGCCACGGAGCACAGGTGAAGTGAGCTAGGTTAGAACCTACTGGTTACTTGTTTTCATCAAACGGGTGACGTGTGAATAGAAGACAAAGAGAAAATACTAACTGAGGGCTGTTTCTTCTGATCCTCAGGCCAGAATCAGTGACAAAACTGCAGTTTCTTGTCCAGCATGGATTAAGTACTCTGCGAGCGCTGGAGAAGCACGGCCTTCAGCCTGCCTTAATTATACACTGGGCAAGAAGCCTGCAAAACACAGTAAGCTGAGATTATTGTTCAATATGTACAGTCTGTTTTTTCTCTCCTTGTGTAACTGAACGCACAAAGTAAACAAAATCAGGTGAGAAGGTACTATTGAGAGCTGCCGTGAACTCTGTCAGGTAAGTCGGTTTCTCTAGTCAAGCTATCAGGTACACTCTCCCTCACTACCTCTTAACATGAGATTGAACTGCAGTGTTGTTTTCTCTCTTCATGCTACTTCGGATAACTCTAGAGAGAGACCTCCTGAAATTTATCACAAGTGTGAGAGAACAATTCTTGAATTTTTCAAGAAAACAACTAAACCAGGGAAGAATAAGTGTTAGTAAGACTTGATTTGAATTTGTTGAGGTAGCTTCCATTTCTTTTCCTCAACAGGGTGCTAGCCTGAAATTTTTCTGTGACCAGAGGGAATGCACTGGGCAACGTATCTATTACTGGAAGAAAGTTTTGATTAGTTTGGAAACAATCAAAAAGAACAAAAATATTCCTGAACGGAATGATCCTCTCTTCACATATTTCCATAGTGTGGACATTCAGGTGCAGATTGATCAATGTAAGATTAGAGAAAGGA
>NW_011125505.1:0-577 GCF_000146605.3 Meleagris gallopavo
AACTTTCTTTGTGTGTACCTCCTGGAGTTGCAAGGAGCGATAATTTTGAAAACTTAGGCGTGAGTCCTTCTCCAAGAAGACCGCTCCATGTTCTGAAACTTTACTGCTTGTGTGTATACCTCTCGGGGACGTATGAATTAATTTTGATTACGTGTGTGCCTCCTCGGGAAGACCTCTCTGCGTTTTGTGATTCAAGTATCTTGTAACTGAAGTGTGAAATTTGATCCTTTTTGTGTGCTTCCCTCAGAGAAAGGGAAAGTGATTGGAGCACTCGCATTTGATGAGTGTCTGTTTCCCTGAGGAGGTAAGGAGCTTTTGAATACATGCACCTCCTCCTCCCTTAGTGTCGGTCTTTCAGTGAAATGAGAAATGAGTGACGGTATTGCCGCTATGAAGAGTGAAGATGTGTTATTTGACCTTTTAGAAAAGCATGGTGCTCGGCCCTCTTTATCAGGGGTGGATTGGCACGACCAAGTTGGCATAATTTGCAGTGTGTTTCGGACCGTATTAGTGTTTTACAAAATGAGGCTTGTATCCAGCTGGAAAAGGAAAGTCGTTGATTTGTTTATTTTAAAGC
>NW_011125506.1:0-416 GCF_000146605.3 Meleagris gallopavo
CATCTCTTCAAGCACTTCTTCATCTGCCCAGAACAGAAGGCCAGAATCAGTGTTAATTCTTTTTCAGGCAGCATGGGATTTCTACCTGCCTTGGTATGCAGCAAAGACACCTGGCTTTGGTTTTATATTTAATACATCTGGAAAGGCAGAGATACTGAATGCCTTCTTTACTTCCATCTTCAGTGAAAAGCTGGAGGTTAGTGAGAGGGTCTGGGGAATGGGAGACTTCCCTTTAGTCAGGATAGAGGACGTGCGTGAGCGCCTAGGCAGTACTAAGGTCCACAAGTCCATGGGACCTGATGGGGTGCATCCACGTGTGCTGAGGGAGCTGGCGGAGGTCATTGCCGAACCGCTCTCCATCATTTTTGAGAGGTCTTGGAAAACAGGGGAGGTCCCTGAAGACTGGAGGATAGCCA
>NW_011125507.1:0-845 GCF_000146605.3 Meleagris gallopavo
GCCTCCCCATATTTGTACTTTTGCCATCGCCCTTCCTCCCAGAGAGGTTTCATTCTCTTGGCTTGTTTAATTGTGGCACACGTGTCACAGTCGTGAATGATTTGCGCAATAGCATCCATAGTTAAATCCACCCCTCGGTCTCTAGCCCACTTATATGTCGCATCTCTCCCTTGATGGCCTGAGGTCTCATGGGCCCATCGGGCTAGAAATAATTCACCCTTGTTCTGCCAGTCCAGATCTATTTGGGCCACCTCAATTCTGGCAGCTCTGTCTACCTGATGGTTATTTTGCTGCTCTTCAGTAGCCCTATTCTTGGGCACATGGGCATCTACGTGACGCACCTTTATAACCATATTCTTTATTCGGGCAGCAATATCTTTCCACAGGTCAGCAGCCCAAATAGGCTTACCCTTTCTTTGCCAGTTGTTTTGCTCCCACTGCTGTAACCACCCCCATAGAGCATTTGCCACCATCCACGAGTCAGTGTAAACATAAAGCATTGGCCACCTCTCCCGTTCAGCAACATCCAAGGCCAGTTGGACAGCCTTTACCTCTGCAAATTGGCTTGATTCTCCTTTTCCTTCAGTGGCCTCTGCAACTTGTTGTGTGGGGGCTCCACACAGCGGCTTTCCATCTGCGGTGTTTCCCCACAATACAACACGATCCATCTGTGAATAGGGCGTATGTCTTCTCATTTTCTGGTAGTTCATTATATGGTGGGGCCTCTTTAGCACGTGATATCTCTTCTGCTGCCGGTGTTCCAAACTTTTTGCCTTCAGGCCAGTCCATGATCACCTCTAGGATTCCTGGACGGTTGAGACTCCCCATCCGCGCTCGCTGCGTAA
>NW_011125508.1:0-753 GCF_000146605.3 Meleagris gallopavo
ATGAGGGGATAGTGGCCACCCTCAGCAGGTTTGCTGATGATACAAAGTTGGGAGGATTGGCTGACACGCCTGAAGGCTGTGCTGCCATTCAGCGAGATCTGGACAGGCTGGAGAGCTGGGCAGTAAGAAACCGGATGAGGTTCAACAAAAGCAAGTGTAGGGTCTTACACCTAGGGAGGAATAATTGCATGTACCAATACAGGCTGGGGGATGAGCTGCTGGAGAGGAGCTCTGCAGAGAGGGACCTGGGCGTCCTGGTGGACGACGGGTTGGCCATGAGCCAGCAGTGTGCCCTCATGGCCAAAAAAGCCAGTGGCATTCTGGGGTGCATTAAAAAGAGCATGTCCAGCAGGTCGAGGGAGGTGATCCTCCCCCTCTACTCTGCCCTGGTAAGGCCTCATCTGGAGTACTGTGTCCAGTTCTGGGCTCAAAGTTCAAAAAAGACAGGGATCTCTTGGAAAGAGTCCAGCGGAGGGCCACAAAGATGGTGAAGGGCCTGGAGCATCTCCCCTGTGAAGAAGGGCTAAGTGAACTGGGTCTATTTAGCCTTGAGAAAAGACGACTGAGAGGGGACCTGATCCAGGTTTATAAATACCTGAGGTGTGGCGGCCATAGTGGTGAGGCCAGTCTCTTTTCAGTGGTACGTGGAGACAGGACGAGGGGAAACGGACATAAGCTGCAGCATAGGAAGTTTCGCACGAATGTGCGTAAGAACTTCTTCACGGTGAGGGTGACGGAGCACTGGAACAGGCT
>NW_011125509.1:0-675 GCF_000146605.3 Meleagris gallopavo
CGTTATATAACGTTCGATGAGGCCTGCCCCTGTTGCATTATATGGCAGGTGGAATCGCCAGTCGATGTTATTTTCTTCTGCCCAGCGTTGTATCAGTGCACCAGTAAAAATGAGTTCGTTGGTGGCTCTCGATGACTTGAGGTGTCCCGTAGGCAGACATCAGTTCTGTGAGTGCCTTGATGGTATATGCCTGGTTTGCTTTCGGTACTGGATAAGCCTGCAGTAGCCCACTTGCAGCGTCAACACAGGTCAGGGCATATCTCGCCCCCTCAGACCGAGGAAGGGGCCCGATGTAATCGACCTGCCATCGCTGGAGAGGGATTATGTCCTCTAGCAAGATGGGCTGTTGTTTCGGGCAGCGGTCTCGGTCTCATCTTGGAGCAAGCGTCGCAATCCCGGCATGCCTGGACGATGTCAGCTAGCTGTATGGGCAGTCCCCATGCTTTAGCAGCTGCCCACATTGCCTTTTGTCCCGCACGCCGTAGCTTCTGATGTAAGCAACGGGCGATGTTCTCGGATGGTGAATTCTCAATCCATCGAACTCGGGCCAGCGTGTCGGCTTCATCATTTCCCGGTGACTGTAGGGGCCGATGACCAGAAACATGGTAGACACGTACAGTCCTGTGTTTGACTGTATTCCATATGTCTAACCACATGTCCTTGCCCCAGATCGGC
>NW_011125510.1:0-391 GCF_000146605.3 Meleagris gallopavo
GAAGTCGGGAGGATTGGCTGACACGCCTGATGGCTGCGCTGCCATTCAGCGAGAGCTGGACAGGCTGGAGAGCTGGGCAGGAAGAAACCGGATGAGGTTCAACAAAAGCAAGGGTAGGGTCTTAACGCCTAGGGAGGAATAATTGCATGCACCAATACAGGCTGGGGGATGAGCTGCTGGAGAGGAGCTCTGCAGAGAGGGACCTGGGCGTCCTGGTGGACGACAGGTTGGCCATGAGCCAGCAGTGTGCCCTCGTGGCCAAAAAGGCCAATGGCATTCTGGGGTGCATTAAGAAGAGCGTGTCCAGCAGGTCGAGGGAGGTGATCCTCCCCCTCTGCTCTGCCCTGGTAAGGCCTCATCTGGAGTGCTGTGTCCAGTTCTGGGCTCCCCC
>NW_011125511.1:0-530 GCF_000146605.3 Meleagris gallopavo
GAGGATGACGGAGCGCTGGCGCGGGCTGCCCAGGGAGGCTGTGGATTCTCCTTGTCTGGAGATATTCCACACCCTCCTGGACGCCCACCTGTGCAGCCTGCTGTCGGGAGCCCGTTTTGCAGGGGGGTTAGACCCAATGATCTCTGGTGGTAACTTGTAACCCCAGTTCTGTGATTCTGTGATTTTATTTGTTGCTTCTTGCAGCAGTACAGTGTTTCAGAAGAGAGAAAAGCACGGCGGGCATCAACTGGATTTCTGTGCTTGGTAAAGCTGCGCTGAGAACTGGGCTGACTCTTGCACCTGGAAATGCGTGCAACGTCTGCAGACACAGAGGCATAACTTTTCCCTGCAGGTTGAGCTTGTCTAAGGTAGGTGATTGCTGGGTGAGCTTCTGCTTTAAAGCATCAGGTTGTACAAAGAAGGAACTGTACTGCGTTCAGTTCTGGGTCCCTCACTGCACGAAGGACACTGAAACCCTGACATGTGTCCAGAGAGGAGCAGGGAAGCTGTGAGGGGTCCAGAGCACCAGT
>NW_011125512.1:0-725 GCF_000146605.3 Meleagris gallopavo
AGGAAGAAGTGGTGTCATGTGGGTATATTTCTATTAGTTTATGGTAACTCCTGGTATATGTGCTTAAACATCAGCTTCAGTCTCCTTATTACTCTAATATTTTTCAAAGTGGATTAAAAACAGTGTGATTTTATATATAAATAACCTCTAAAATTGATTCCAAACCTTTTTACTTTAGTAGATCACTATCTACCATTAAAATGAATTGATGTAGTATTTTAGATCCAACACTTAAATCAAAAGAATGATAACAGAAAAATTTCACATGAACCTGCTGCACTATCACCAGTACTGTCAGAGATTTTTTTTTCCCCCCAAAAAAAAGATTCCATTTGGCAAACCGTATAGGAGATTATATTTAAATCAGAATCCTAACTATAGAAAAAGTCATTTAGAAAGAAAAGACAAATTAAGGTTTATTGAACTAAAATTTTATTTCTTATGCCTGTTTAGAAACATTCCTAAAGTCCAGGTAGGTAGGCACTTCTCCATATCCCTGGAGCTAGGCCTTCCATTATTCCAGTTCAAAGCGCTCCAAAGTAACTAATGTACTATTAACTTCGAACCCCTTTACCCTCCCTGGTATTTCAAGATCATGTTCTATTAAAACTATTTCCCTAGTATTGCCTACTGCCTACTCAACATTCAGAATTTGGAGACTAGAAGAATTTACAAGTACTGCAAAAGAAGTTCAACACCTAATAGAAAACCTTCTTAACTATTAC
>NW_011125513.1:0-511 GCF_000146605.3 Meleagris gallopavo
CACACCCCTCTTACTTTGCCTCTCCCTTCTGAAAAGCTTATAGCCCTCAGTGGGGCTATTCAGGTTACGCAAATTGAAGAATCGTAGGATTGCTCATGTTGGAAAAGGCCTTCAAGACATCAAGTCCAACCACAACCTAACCATCCGACCCTAACTCTGACAACCCACCTCAAAATCATGTCCCCGAGCACCACATCCAAATGGATTTTAAACACATTCAGGGACAGTGACTCAGCCACCTCCCTGGAGAGCCTGTTCCAGTGCCTAACAAGCCCTTCTGTAAACAGTATTTCCTGATAACCAACCTAAACCTCCGCTGGTGAAACTGCCTGCACTGCCTGCACTGCCTGCACTAATCACACTAATTGCTCTGTCAGCAGAAATTGCCATCACTAACTGCCTGCACTAACTGCACTGCCTGTACTAACTGCCAGCAGTAACTGCCTGCTCTGCAAGCAGAGAATCTGTGATGAGGCGAGAAAGGAGCAGATGTTGTCCAGCTGGAACATCT
>NW_011125514.1:0-992 GCF_000146605.3 Meleagris gallopavo
AATTTAGATGTAAGGAAGAATTCTTGACTCAGGCAGTGTACGGATCTGGTACAGGCTGCCCATTCATCTTGTGGATTCTTCATCTTCGGTGGCATAGCAGGCCTGCCTGGACAGGGCCCTGGTCAGCACTCTCTTTGGGGCTGCATCAGCCCACAGGAGGGATGGTGGTTAAGTTCTCCTCCAAACCTCCACCACTGTGTGATTGTGTGATTGTCTGATTTAAGCTGGTCTCCCATGGTGCGCTCATCTAGAAGCTGAACCAGCATGGGTGAGACAAGTGGAGAGCGAGGTGGACTGACAGCAGCTGGCTGAAGGCCTGGGCCCAGAGCCTTGTGATGGAGGGCACCAAGTGTAGTTGGAGGCAAGTTCCTGATGTTTCCCCCTAAGCGGAGTGTTAAGGATCTCTTGTCTGGGACCCATCTGATCTTCCATCCCGTGGAATTGTGCGTTATGTGGTATGAGCTGTTTTTCCAGCAAGTCTGTCTTTCTGCATCCTTTTCTTGAGGACGTGCCCATTTTGCAGCGGCGGCACCTTTCAAGTGAGTGCATTGGAAGCCAAAGGAGCGATGTTGCACCTTCGTGTCATGGCACGCGGAAGTAGTGGCCAGAGCACAGAAGATGAGCAGTGTTGACAGTGAGGTCATGGCTTGGCACTTGTGCGGTGCGGTTTGTGTGTGTGTTGTTAGAGGAGCTGGCAGTTCCAAAGAGCCGTGGAAGCCTGGTCTGGGCATTCGAGGTACCCTGCTCTGGAGACGATGGCACATTCTTTTATGAGAGCATCAACCATTTAGTTCAAGAATTGAACCTAGTGGGTATAATGTCTATGAACTTGAGCAAAGATTTTCATGCTGTTTGACTCCGTATCCCTCTGGTGATAACGCCCAGCACATCTCTAGACAAATACACGATGTGTTGAGTGAACTGTTGGCCCCAAAGTCCAACTCCCATGCTTTTTTCCAATGTGGTTACATCAGGCAGGTGTCCAGTCGGCT
>NW_011125515.1:0-905 GCF_000146605.3 Meleagris gallopavo
CCCCAGGAGCGCACCTCTGCTGCTGTGCCACTGGTGCACAGGAGGACTAGATCCATGCAGAGTCTGCGACCAAAAATCAAAGCGGGGCTCCCCCAAAGGCGGGGGAAGTCCTGTCCAGTCCTGCCCACGCTGACTGAGCTGACTCAGCCTCCTTTGGACTTATAAACAAGTTTGTGTTGTCGTCAAGTGAACAACAACCCTGACGACCCATCACTGAAGATCCACATCTGAAGATCCACATCTGAACCATCTTTTCATCGCCCGTCTTCCCTTCCCATCTCCCCACATGACCAGCATTCGTAATAAACTGGACGGGCCAACATCTGCCCTTCGTGTATCAATCTCGCCGTCAGGTGCACATAGAGGAGAACCTCCTCTGGCTCTGATAATAGGGACCAGACAGTGCCATCTCCTTGAAGAAAAGCAGAGGGACGATGGCGACTCTCCCAAGGCCCCCTTGGCTCTGGCAGATGGGGTGGCCACATTCCTTGGAGCCCTGGGACCCCGAGTTCCTCATTTTCCAATGCGGTGCTCTCTTCCGGTCACACAGAGCACACCAAAGCCCACGATTTTACAGCATGCGAAAGGTGCAGCTCAGTGGGAGGCCAGAGAAGAGACTTCTTCCTTCCAGCTCGCTGCTCCTTTAGATCCCTGGTGAGAACAGGAGGGGTTTTTGGCAGGTGCTGGCACAGCTTAGGAGCAAAACACTGCAGCTGGGCGACTTGTAGGGAAGGGATAAAGAGAGGCAGAGAAATGGCTGCCTCCCCTCAGCGTTCTGACCTTAAACCATCCCCAGGGGATGCATCGGGGAGAAGAACTGCCCTATTCTTTGAGAAGAGTTTCTCTTCTTGTACAGAAACCCGTTGGCTGTTGGACCACATGGAAAGAGATGGAAGAAAATACAA
>NW_011125516.1:0-1781 GCF_000146605.3 Meleagris gallopavo
TTAGTGGTAAATATTTTCAACGTGGCCCAGACTGTTCTGCTCTAGGGAATATCACTCCCTACATACAGCAACGCTGAAGACACCCGCTCAGATGAGAAGGATGAGACTCTCACGTGCAGAAGTACAACAGGAATAAAAGCAGAGGTAACTCGCAGCACAGTCACTTTGCTCGCCACAAGTAACAGCACTACCTGCCAACAAAACCCAGCTTCCAGCGTCACCGCATGATCAGGAAGCAACAGCTTTTTCAAAGCCACCCTTACAGCACCTTGCACAGCTGTCCCACCATAGGCATCAGCATCGTCTCGGTACATAGTTTATATCCTGGGAATAAAAGCCATCACAAAGAGCAGCTACTTACCTTTCCGTTTCTTGGATTAATACTTGCAGCTGCTTGCTCCAGAAGAAGTTGGCCATCGTGTTTCGCTTTCTTTGCTGGAGGAAGCAAAGGAACCTCTGCTGCTTCTTCAGGAGCTTCAATACCGTGTTTAGATTTTTCTAGGAAAAGAAGAAAGCATTATTCAAGTTGACAGGAAAAAAAAAACTAACGTGACATAACTGACCATTAGCTAAGGTAAGGAAATATACTACAAGCTTCTTTTGGCAACAGTTTGCTTCTAAAATCTGAATTCTGATGACAACAGTAAAGAGAACACGGCTGTGAATTATCCAGAATGCTTTAATTAAAGCAACTAAAACTACTTCAGGTCTCAGGAGTAAAGGTAGAATTACGTCCTTGTCTTTAAACGTAGCGAAGGCTGTAGCTAAGAACCAAATCAGCATTCACAGAATGTTAACTACTGACCTTTCGTGACGATTTTCAAAGGAGTCTGGATAAATTCTGCTGTCAGCTTGTTTATTTCTGTTATTCCCAAGTCTGCCTAGGATTAAGAAGTCATAATATTGTCAGGATGATCAGTAGCGCAAATTTGTGATAAGTCAAAGTTGCAGGCAAAATCTTTATAACTATTTCACACATATAACTATTTAACGTAACTACATCTTTACGTTCTTCTGCTGTGCTCAAAAGAGGTCCTTCCTCATTATTCCGGACATAATGGATCTCGGTGTCCTTCAGCGCCAGCACGCCTTGCTGGGCAGCTGTGAGCACGCTTCACCGACTCTGCTGCTCAACCACCACAGCAATGCTTTAGCTTACTGAAAGGCACGTGCTCTTCCAGAGGCTTAGGAGCAAACCCCCACAGCGTGGGGCTCTGCAAAATGACTCCAGGGGAGGAGAGCAACCTTTCAGATAGCAGGAGAGAAGGGCTGGTGCGTTAGACAACAGTGATCTCCATGTGTGATGATGGAGCAGCCAACGGAGAGCGATTATATCGTGTTTAGTTCTTTTTTTTCCTTTATGACCATCCCTGAAGAATGTTAAAATGCAAAGAGGACTGGGAGAGGCTGCCCAGAGCATGCCCATCGCTGCAGGGTGTACATATACAACAGCCCTAAAAGCACAGCTGGGTCACCCGTCTGGTGCTTGTATACAACACGGCACGGTTTGAGCCTTAAAAGTTACGCTCCTGAGGGTGCTAATGTGTTTTTGCCTCCCACTGCCTTCCCAGGGAATCTGTCGATGGACAGAGAGATGTTTCAACAGGTTCCCAAGCTTCCCTCCTCACACGCTTCTCCTTTTCTCCGCCTCAGCATTTCTGGATGTTTCTGGAACGTCCCAACCAACACAATCACATTGTTCACACTGTCACGTTTTCGGAACGTGCTTTTCATGATCGGTATCAGATCCTCCCCAAAGCCGGCTAACATCGAGGGGCAGA
>NW_011125517.1:0-377 GCF_000146605.3 Meleagris gallopavo
TATATTGTTCCTCCTGTGTCACATCTCCCATTATCACCTTCTGCCTTGCCAGTTCTTTATCTTCAGAATTTGAAATCATACTATTGTAAAAACTGCTGATTAACTGTGCAGTTGTACATGAAGTGCAGTTTCCTTGAGTACACAGGACTGTGCTTCTTAGATCAGCTGTGAGCAGGCTGGATGTTCTCCCCACAAACGACAGGTGCCTTCCCCCCCCTCCTCTGGCAATGTGGCCTTTTATTCTGTGGCCGTTCTTCTGACACTAACGGTCAGTGTTCAGGAAACATCCACTCTAGTTCGCAGGTTTGCTTCTGTCCTAGAGTCCAGGGCACAGCTTATTTATTCAGATAGCTTCAGCATACCCACTGCAATTGCCC
>NW_011125518.1:0-1124 GCF_000146605.3 Meleagris gallopavo
ACTTCAAGAGAAAGCAGGAGGTGGGGGGGGGCCATCTATGTGTACATGAATGAGGCGGGGGGCTTCCAGCCCGAGCCCAGCCTGGAGCTCACCGGGCCCAGCTACTCCGCCTTCGGCTTCGCCATCGCCAGCATAGGGGACATCAACCAGGATGGCTTCCAGGGTGAGGGGATGGGGGGCAGGGGGGGCAGAGAGGAGATTCTGTTCGGGTTGGGGATGGAGGGCTGGGCAGTGCAGGGAGACGGGGGTCCGTGGAGAGGTTTGGGGTGAGCGGAAGGGTTGGGGGGCACCGTGGTTTGAGGGCAGCTTTTTGATGAGGGTCTGGGGGCACTTTGGGTTGGGGGTAGACCTTGAGTTGGGGGAGAGTTTGGTTTTAAGGGTCACCTCGGGTATGGGGGGCACCGTGGTTGGGGGCACCGTGGTTGGGGGCACCGTGGTTGGGGTGGGGGGGGGAGGTATTTGTGGTGGGTCTGGGTGAAGATGGGATGGGGTAAGGGATTGGGGGTGAAATGGGGCGTTGTGTTGGGGTTAAAGAGGGGGTGAGGATACAGGGCAGCCCCTCCCCATCCCTGTGGGGCTGACCCCCCCTGTGCACCCCCAGACATCGCCGTGGGGGCTCCCTTTGAGGGGCCAGGCAAAGTGTACATCTACCACAGCAGCGCCGAAGGACTGCGGCGCATCCCCAGCCAGGTTTGGACCCCCCTCCAAAAAAAACAAAACAGGGTACGGGGGCTGAAGCCCCCACTTCCATGGAGCTAACAGTGCCCCCCCACCCCCCGCAGGTGATCAGTGGGGCAGAGCTGGGCCCTGCCAGCATGCAGACCTTTGGCTACGCTCTCAGCGGAGGGCTGGACGTGGATGGCAACTCCTACCCCGACCTGCTGGTGGGCAGCCTGGCAGAACGCGTGGTGCTGCTCCGGTATGGGGACACACAGGGCGCTGCCACCCCCACAGTGACAGCTCTGCTGGTGCACAATGCTCAGCACCCCCTCCCCATTACCCTGCAGCGCTCGCCCCGTCATCAACATCCTCGACAAAACCTTCACCGTCACCCCCAGCAAAGTGGACCCTGCACGTTGCACGCCCGACTCCTGGTGAGCAATTGTGCACGGGGGGGGGGAGGG
>NW_011125519.1:0-601 GCF_000146605.3 Meleagris gallopavo
ATAGAGGAGCCATGAGAAGAGTATAAAAATAAATAAAAAATAAAAGTAAACAAACAAAACCAAAAAGCTTTAGATAAAGGAGATGTTTTTGCAATTTCAGTTTGTTTTGGGGTGGTAAAGTTAACAAGTCCTTAATGAGAGAAAAAGGCAAAAAATACTACAAAAACAGTAGACATTTAATTAGACCCATAGCCTACATGTTTGATACGGCAAGAACTAACCACATGAAACTGCTAAACAACAGGTTGCTAGGAGCCCTGAAATGACTAGTGTGTTATTGCAAAGCTGCTTCACTACCAGGAAGTTGCTGAAAGCTGCTCTTCCCAGTACTTCTAGGAACTCAAAATTCCAGAATGAGGCTTAGCTGTGAAGCAACTTAGTTCAGAACAAAATACAACACTCCAAAGTATTCAAGATAAATTTAGCTGAACATTCTACAAAACATAAATGGTATGCACTGTAATTTTGAAAAAAAACCTCTTTAGCTCTTCAGAAATTACTGGCTTTTCTGCCAGCAAACTTAGCAAAGATTTGTTTTAAGTTCAAACATGTCACATTTCATTCTCCTTCACTTCTAACGCACAAAGGCTTCTCTGTTCTC
>NW_011125520.1:0-516 GCF_000146605.3 Meleagris gallopavo
CCATCTCTGCTCTGTTGCAGAATCCTCTGAGCCTTCTTCCCCATTGCACTCTACCTTCACTTGTTTCTTGGCAGGCCACAGCTCTGCTTTTTGTTTCTCTTCTTCCAAGTCCTTGCACTTCTTCCAGCCAGCATCTTGGAGACAGAGTGGATGTCAACTGCAGGGAAAGGTGTTTCCCTGAGCTGGGACCTGCTGTTCCAGGATGCACTCCAGCCTGGAGAGGAGCTCCCTCAGAACAGACTTCTTTCACTGCTTTCATACAGATCTTGCCATTTGGCTGAGAACCCCTCTCTGTTGTAATCAAGAAAGGAGAAGCAACAAGATTTGAAGAGAGTCTAACACTACTTTCAGTCTGCAAAATGGGCCACAATACTAGGAAATCTGTGTGTTCATGGCAACGGATCTTAGGTGAACTGTGGGTTCACATTTCAAATCAGGACAGGAAAGGTAACTGTAAATCCCAGGGATTAAGACCTCAAGCAACATGCATCAACAGTCCCAGGAAGGACAGAAAGC
>NW_011125521.1:0-417 GCF_000146605.3 Meleagris gallopavo
GATATAGTAAGTTTGGCTCAATGTCTCTGTAGGAGCTGGTGAAGTCTCTTGCTGTAAAAGCCTTCTTCCTACATTAAAAAGCACAGTTTGAGATGGTACATGTTTTCACACTAAGAGTTGCTTTTGCCCCTGTCTTCATAGGTTATCAGCGTCAGCTGCTCTACAAGCATGATGATGGCTCCTACAGTGCCTTTGGGAAGTCTGACACCCAGGGCAACACATGGTGAGTGGCCAGAGTTGGAGCTGTCATCCCAAACCTAGCATCCATTCTACTTCCTGGATGTGACATATGTGCTCTGCCCACAGGCTGACAGCTTTTGTGGCCAGGTCCTTTGGGCAGGCCAGCTCTTACATTTACATCAGCAAAAATCATGTGCAAGATGCTGTGCTCTGGCTGCAGAAGCATCAGTTATCCAA
>NW_011125522.1:0-443 GCF_000146605.3 Meleagris gallopavo
AGCACTTCTTCCTGACGCTGTGCGAGTTAGGAGCAGCTCTCCCCCTTGCACCCGGAGTCGCAGCCCTGATTAAACACACCTGCTTTTATAACTGCTTTGTGGTCACAGAGTCTGATTCCACACATCAGCGTGCGCCGCTCCTCGGGGCAGTGTGTGCCAGGGCCCTCCTCGGGAAACATTTCTTCCTCCTATGGAAACCACCGGGGCGCCCGGGTCCGGCACTCTCGAAATAAACACGCGGTGCTGACAGACTCATTGCGGGCCGGGCGACGAATCCGCTGGTGGACAGCGGTGCCGGTGCCCAGCGGGCCCATCTGTGTGCGGTGGGGGGGAGAGAGAGGCAGGCGGGCCTTTGGGGGCCGGGTCGGGGGGCTGGTGGGGGCTGCAGACTGTCACTGAGACACGAGATGTCTCTGCAGAGCTGGAAGGTCAGGAGACTCAAC
>NW_011125523.1:0-443 GCF_000146605.3 Meleagris gallopavo
TTTACATTTGTTATTTACTTGTTAATTTGTTTGTTATCTGGTGTCAGTCGGTCGCCATCCTGTTGTTTCCAAGACGTCTCAGCGCTCTTCTTTGTCGTATTGATATGGTGATTTGCTTCCAAGTCTTCGTTAAACAAGGAGCACCGGGAGGGGGGGGAAGTGAGGGGGGGGGATGATGCCAGGCCTTCCGATGTCTCTTCAGGCGCTTCCTCGAGCATGTCGTGACTTATTCTCTGGTTTGATCTGGTGCAGGATATTCTTGCAGTGTGTATGACAAAATATACATATATACACCTATATACAGAGCGTGCGTTCCTGGGAAGGGTCATCTAGAGGATAAGTGATGTAAACCATCAGAGATCTTCCCCAAGTTAAGCAGAAAGACTCCCAAAAAGAATTATGACAGCGGAGATCATGAAATAAATATTATCCAACTCTAATGC
>NW_011125524.1:0-526 GCF_000146605.3 Meleagris gallopavo
AGATGGGCCTAACAACAAAACAGCGGCAACGAGCTCAGGGAGAAAATACTACTTTTCTAAGGAGGACAGCGGAATGCAAGATTCAGAAAACAGATGAGGTTTTCCAAAAGCAAGTGTCGAGTCTTGCACCTTGGAAGGAATAGCCGCAACTATCAGTACAGGTTGGGACACGACCTGCTGGACAGGAGCTCTGCGGTGCGCAACCTGGAGGTCCAGGTGGACCACAGGTTGGCCATGGGCCAGCAGGGTGCCCTGGTGGCCAAGAAGGCCAATGGGATCCTACAGGGCATTCAAAGGAGCGTGGCCAGCAGGTCAAGGCAGGTGATCCTCTCCCTCCTCTCTGCCCTGGTCAGGCCTCACCCGGAGTACTGCGCCCGGTTCGGGGCTCCCCGGTACAAAAAAAGTCGGGATCTCCTGGAAAGAGTCCAGCCGAGGGCCACGAAGATGATCAAGGGCCTGGAGCACCTCTCTTGTGAGGAAAGGCTGAGCGACCTGGCTCTGTTCAGTCTTGAGAAAGAGACGCAGA
>NW_011125525.1:0-925 GCF_000146605.3 Meleagris gallopavo
ATCTTGGTGGAGGAGCTGGGTAGGCCAAACCAGCAGAGCCAGTTGGAGGGCTGGCTCTTGGCCTCAGTCGGTCTGTGAAGGACGTGGCTTTTGTTCCCATCCTCGATCTTGATGGGGCAGGTGGTTAGACCAAGCCGGGAGAGCCAGCTGGAGGGCTGGCACTTGGTCTCTAAGGGATGCTGCTCCTCGGGAAGGAGCAGCTTTTTGTCCCAATTCCGGGCCCAGCTGAGACAGCTGGCAAAGTCAGGAATTGGAGACACGAAAGCAAGTAAGATCAGGAAGAGATTCAGGCTGACCTTCATCCTGTTCTCTCCCACGGACCACTCTCAACACACGAAGTGGCTGTCACCCAGAGCAGAGCTCCAGCAGTGACCACCAGGACGGAGCGACTGCCCCAAGTGTCTGAGCTGGGGAGGCTGCCAGCGTGACATAGTAAAGACTGAATTCCTGCCCCGCCCTGTGATGTCACAATGCCTTTCCCGGTGCGGGTGCAGCCGTGCACCCAGCTTGGGGCTGGGGACCCTACCCCCAAATCCCACCTCCCTGTTCCACCTCCCCTTTTTCCAATCCGCCTGCACTCTGTAATTTTCATGAGCACCCGAGGTCATAGAATCACCGAATCATAGAGCGTCCTGGGTTGAGAAGGCCCACACTGATCTCTTGGTTTCAACCTCCTGCTACATGCAAGGTCGCCAGCCACCAGAGCAGGCTGCCCAGAGTCACATCCAGCCTGGCCTTGAATGCCTCCAGGGATGGGGCATCCACAGCCTCCTTGGGCAACCTGTTCCAGTGTGTCACCACCCTCTGGGTGAAAAACTTTCTCCTACTATCTAACCTAAACCTCTCCTGTCTTAGTTAAAAGCCATTCCCCCGTATCCCATCACTATCCCCCCTCGTAAACAGACGTAAACGGAGGTCAGCTGCT
>NW_011125526.1:0-1121 GCF_000146605.3 Meleagris gallopavo
CCCCCCCCCTCATCCACAGAGCACAGCTGCAGATGTGGGCCCGCTGTTTACATGCTGCCCCAAGGACGTTGTGACTCCTATCTAACTCCTAGTATTTTCTCATGGGTATGCACTGTCAACGTTTTACGGGTTTAGGGGTCGGCCTCGGGTCTCTCCTGAGGCTCTCTGCCACAAACTCCAAGTGGGACCTTTCTCTCCAGCAGCAGTGTAGAGGATGTTCTTCGCATCCTGTTCCATCCGTACTGGCCCCAGGGCCACGGCACGGGCTATCTCTTGTTTAATCTGCTCAAAAGCCTGCTGCTGCTCAGGACCCCACACAAAATCATTCTTCTTCCGTGTCACCTGATAAAGGAGGCTTACAATGAGGCTGTAGTTTGGAACATGCATTCTCCAAAAACCCACTACGCCCAGGAACGATTGTGTCTCTTTCTTATTAGTGGGTGGAGACATGGCACTGATTTTGTCGATCACATCTGCCGGGATGTGACAACAGCCATCTTGGATTATTTGCTCTCCATTCTCAAAAACTTCCTTTGCTGTGTTGCCCCACACAGTGATGTCATCAATATACTGTAAGTGCTCAGGAGCACCTCCCTGTTCCAGTGCAGCTTGGATCAACCCATGGCAAATGGTTGGGCTATGTTTCCAGCCCTGGGGCAAACGATTCCAGGTATACTGAATGCCCCTCCAGGTGAAAGCAAGCTGTGGCTTAGATTCTTTGGCCAAAGGAACGGAGAAAAAGGCGTTAACAATATCAGTGGTGGCGTACCATTTGGCTGCTTTTGACTCCAATTCATATTGGAGTTCTAACATATCTGGCACAGCAGCACTCAATGGGGGCGTGACTTCATTCAGGCCACGGTAGTCCACCGTCAGCCTCCATTCTCCACTGGCTTTACGCACCGGCCATATGGGGCTGTTAAAAGGTGAGTGAGTCTTGCTAATCACTCCCTGATTCTCTAGTTGGTGAATCAGCTTCTGAATGGGGAGCAAGGAATCCCTGTTGGTGCGGTACTGCCGTCTGTGCACCGTTTTTGTGGCAATCGGTACCTGTTGCTCTTTCACTCGTAGCAACCCCACGGCAGATGGATCTTCTGACAGGCCAGGCAAAATAGACAACT
>NW_011125527.1:0-611 GCF_000146605.3 Meleagris gallopavo
GCATATAATTTTCCTCCTTCCTGTAACTCTTCTTCCTCCAGGTCTTCCCGAATTTGGGATTGATGTTCTATACATTGTATACAATCATGGGTTAGATTTCCATTTGGTTCTCCATAAAGAAATTGAGCAGGGTTCTGTAAGCCCGTAGTTTCAATCTCCAATCTGGGGGAGTGTACTAATAGCCCCTCATATTTTAACAACCTGGCATCAGTTATCCACTTATCTGCCTTTTGTTGTAATACTCCCCTAATGTTGTAGGGAGTTTAATGTTTAATTCTCCAACGAAGGTTATTTTTCCAGCTTCTTCTACTAAAAGGGCTACCGCCACTATGGCTTGTAAACCAGTTGGCCACCCTCTACTCACAGGATCAAGTAACTTAGAAAAGTACCCTACAGGTTTCTTTCTTCCTGCCCATTCCTGTGTCAGGACCCCAGATGCTTTCCCTCCATCTATATTCACAAACAGGTAAAATGGTCTCTTAATATCAGGCAGGCTTAATACTGGGGCATTAACTAAGTCCGTCTTCAAATCTTCCAGTTTCTGATCTTCCTCTTGGCCCCATTTCAGATGTCCGTCTTTGGTTAATTTCTCATACAAAAACTTTACCTTA
>NW_011125528.1:0-630 GCF_000146605.3 Meleagris gallopavo
AGAAGCTACCAGTTTTTACCAAGCTGATCACCAAGCTGTGTATTAAATAACAGGACGTGAGCACAGAGAGCACACATTGCAGAGAGCAATGGGGGTACGTGAGTAACAGGGTCAACATTTTCCAGTGTACACATCTGCTGCAGTCGTTGTGCAAAGGTGCCACTGCGATGGCTCTCGTTCTGTGTTTCATGCAGGTAGCATCAAGCCCGAACAGATACGAATGTCAGTTTCTGATTGCACTCATTTTGGCATCAGTCCAATTTAGATGTACTGATTTGTATGGATTTTTTACAAATTCAGACGAACAAAATTATGAGAGAGCTAGAAAATCCTATGATGGTTAAGAGTGCCCTGGTCATTGCTCAAGATTTTTATGTAGTTACTTTCCTTTCAAAAGCTAGAATTCCTCATTTATTAAGCTTAAAACAGTATTTTGCATTGAACTGCTCTGAGTTTTTGAACATGGCTGCGACGCAGAGTAGGTGAAGGAAGGCTTGTTCTTCCTCTACACTATAATTAGGAAATGTTGTGAAATCTAAAACGAGTACAAAAAGATGTACCCTACAGGATTTGCAAACTTCTTGTTAAGTCAGTATGCTTTGAGACTAGTAGAAACAAATTATGACAATA
>NW_011125529.1:0-766 GCF_000146605.3 Meleagris gallopavo
GCAATATTGGGTACGGCTGCATGAATAGGAGGCGTGACCTTCTTTAATTCCCTATAATCTACTGTCATTCTCCATGTGCCATCCAACTTTCGCACTGGCCATATGTGGGAATTGTATGGGCTGTTGTAAGGGCAGGTCTTATAATGCCCACTTTTTCAAATTCTTGCACTGTTTTTGATATTTCGTCCTGCCCACCCGGGAGTCTGGACTGTCTCACATTAGTAACCCGGCGCGGTTTCGGCAGGCAAATTGGCCCATGTTTCGCATGGCCTCTTAATATTACCTGCACCGCCCGGATCCTAATACATCTCTGTCGGAGTCTGAACTCTCCCACGGTTGTGTGGAGAGCCAGACCGCATAGAATATCTATGCCCAAGATGTATTTCTGGACTGGGGCAATAGATACCTTATACTCCCGGGGTGGGAGACGCCCAACCCCCAGTTTTAACCACGTTTGGGTGACAGGAATAGTTTGTCCCCCAAAACCACCAATCATCACTCTGTTTCCATGAAATTTGTTGGGATCTCCATAAATGATTGATGTTTCTGCTCCAGTGTCCACTAATGCCATAACTTGCTGAATATTTTGGGGGGACCAATAAATCGGTAATTCTACATAGAGCCTCCGGTGCCGCCTGGAGGCCCTAGCGGACTAACATCCCCCGTCACGCCATGAACTGTGCTAGGGCCAATTCTTTTGCTTCCGATGGCTCAGGCGTCGTGGCCCGAGACACTTGAGGCGGCTTTTTTTTCCTATTAGGAACAA
>NW_011125530.1:0-665 GCF_000146605.3 Meleagris gallopavo
GGAAATGCTACATAGCCCCGATTTCATTCCTGACGAGCCAGACCAAGAGCATGATCCCGAGAGAGTCAGGTGTACACCAAACATGTGGCGTACATTCACAAAGACCGCACCAGAAAGGTACGCCAGCACATTTGCAGCAATGTATGGCAGAGGGGAAAGAAGACCCCTTATAAGTGAATTGGTTAATAAACTTCAAGACTTTGAGTTACATTTAAGCCCTCTGCGAGCTTGTGTTTCAGCCATTACAAAGGTAGCTGAAAAGCTGGACAGAATGGAAAACAAACAAGAAGATATAATAGACAAACTATCAACCGTGCCTGAAGCTGATAAATCCATGGAGGTAACGGATACATCAAATGGGGACCAGAATTCCCAAAACAGCCTACTGGAGGGGCTCATCAACTTGATTTCCTCCCAGCCGGTGGCATCTAATGTCTCAGCCATCAAAAGAAGACGTTCTCCTGCTCGAGCAAATGACAACAGTAAGACCACATCACGTTTTGCCTTGTGGCATTACCTACGTGACCATGGAGAAGATATGAAGGAGTGGCATAAACAACCTACTCCTGTACTTCAAGCACGGGTAAGAGAGTTACAAGACAAATCAACCACCAAGGTGAACTTCTCTAAAAAGGTGTATTGCTCCAGTTGCTGCAGACAGTGAA
>NW_011125531.1:0-428 GCF_000146605.3 Meleagris gallopavo
GGCTGCAATACGTGGTGATGACACAGCCTTGGGCTTCTGCATTTGTGCTAATCCCACCGCTTCCTTTCTCTGTCTCGCAGGTCAGCTCGTGCTGGAAGCAGATGGTATCCCAGAATGAATGAAGGTCAGTGCAGGAGCAGCTGCTGATGGGAGGATGGAAGTCCATGCGAATGAGCTCTGAAGCATCTGCAGGTATGGTACCGGAGGAGGCAACAATGATGTCGGAGGGCTTCCCAGCAGGAAGCTGTCTCATCTAAATGCTTGCTGAGTGTTTGGAAGCCCAACCCCTTCCAGCCTCCAAGCTGAAGGCAGCCCAGAGGCAACATCTCCTTGGTCTGACTGCGTGGTGCCTGAGCAAGAGGGTGATCTGAGCTGGATGCAGAAGAGTCATCTTCATTTCTCTGTCTATTTTAATTCAGATCACTCCA
>NW_011125532.1:0-425 GCF_000146605.3 Meleagris gallopavo
AATAAAGAACTGCGTCCTAGTAAAGGAAAAGCACAGATAAGAGCAAGCAGCAGCACGGCCATCGCAGATCTGGGGGTGGTGCTGTGTTTTTCTAAGTCTTGGCTATCCTCGCCAGTGGAAGATGATGTCAAAATAGCCATTCTGTTATTCCCAAGAGGGAACTGGAATGAGAGCTGACAGAGGTGACACCGCAGTCCCACAGCCTTCCAGCGCTCCATGCTGAAGGAGAACCTCCTGCCCCAGCAAGTCTGCTGAGCACCCTGGGTTCTCTCTGCATCCCCTGCACCACGCCGTGCTGCCCGGTGAGTCCAGCGCAGCTCTCAGGACCTGGGGGACTGCAGAACGCGGCCAGCAGTGAGCTGAGCTCGTTCCTCAAGCCCTGGTCCGGGCCGTGCTCTCCTCACAGCCCATCCGCCGAGCCCAGG
>NW_011125532.1:2351-3109 GCF_000146605.3 Meleagris gallopavo
CCCCCCAGCTATCCCCACTCCATTTCCCCCATTCTGATCCCTAGAGTCTCCTACCACGCCCCAGTCCCCCCTATTTGACCCCGAGGATCCCCTGTCCTCCCTTTTCTTCTCACCTCCTCACCCCTTTTTCTGACCCCTAGAGTCCCCTGTACCCCCCCGTGCTCTCCTCCCTGACCCCTGGTGTCTGTTCCCCCATTTTGACCTCCACGTCCCCCCCAACCGGCCACCTTTTCTGCCCCATAGAAGCCCCCCACAACTCCTGGCTCTCTTCTCCCACTCCTCCCTCTGCTCCCAGATGTCCTTTCTGCCTCATGGAGACTCTGTTCACCTGTTTCCCCACACAACCCATTAAGTTCCTCCCAGAATCTCTTTCAACAACACTGAGACCCCATTCCCCTCTTCCCCCTGCCCCGTGTCCCCTGAGGTCTCCCCAAACTCCCTTTCCACAGCATGGAAGCCTCACTAACCTATTTTTCCTCCCACAACTCCCCTTTCCATCCCTGGAGTCCTGCAGAAAAACCTGGAGATGTCCTAGGAGGGTTTGGAGCATTCAGGGGGTCCCCAGGTTGGCCGCGGGGTCCCTTGAAGGATCTGGAAGCTCCCAGGATGGCTCCAGGAGCTCTGAGGAGCCACTGGGATGATCTGGAGATGTCCCAGGGGAGTCTGGTAGGGTCCGGAGAGTCCTCATGTGGGTCTGAGTGGTCCTGGAGTCATCCAGAAGGGTCTGGGGGTGTCCCAGACGGTCCAGGGGGGTCCTC
>NW_011125533.1:0-523 GCF_000146605.3 Meleagris gallopavo
GTGTTACTGAATATTTTAGGCTAACAGCATTAACGTAGCCACTGAAACCAGTCTGCAAACACAGCCTTACTTCAGGAGACCTTACCTTAGAGGTCTTCCCTGCTGCTGATGGAGAGATGGTCGGTATAGGAGCCTGCAGGTTTGTCTGGACGAGAAGTTTTGTAGCCAAAGAGACAACAAATTGATTTTAAAAGATTGAGTGTATTTACATTCTGTCTCTATGCATTTGTTTTCCACTTTCCCATTCCATAGTTTTTGCTTCTCTTATGGAAAGCACTGCAAGAAGAACATTCAATACTAAAAACATTGTTATGCCTTTGATATGGTAATTTCAGAGATTGCAGAGGAATTCAGCCCTCTGTAAAAGCGAATGTTTTCTAATTGGGAAGAGATTCAGTTACAGAAAGGTACAAAACTAAATGAATGGCCAAGTATGAATCAATAAATTAGGGATAGAGCTCTAACATCTTAGAGAAACAGCATAAATAGTGCAAAGCTGCCTTCCTGCTTCTGTGGGTCAGGA
>NW_011125534.1:0-649 GCF_000146605.3 Meleagris gallopavo
CTAACCCCAAAGGGTAACTCAGCACTCACCAATCGCACCAAACGGTAACACTTCACCGCAACCCAGAGCGGGACGAGGCTGAGCTTGTCTGCTGCCGGGGCTGCTCTGAGGCACAGGGCATGGCGAGCGGCTGCGGGCAGCGCAGCTCACACAGGAGGTGCCTGGACCCAGCTGCCAGCCGTCCTTGGGCAGGGCCCTCTGTCCTCGTGGCAACGCACTGTGACAGCATAAAGGCTCCAGGAACCCGGCCGACGTCATCTGTGCTGCCACGTGCTCTGTGCTGCCACGTGCTCTGCCTGGCCTGGAGAAACCCTGAGGGCTGCCTGGGCAAAGCCCCAAAGAAATGCGGCTTCTCTCATCGTTCCCACAAACCTACCCTGGAGCTCCAGTCATTTGGCCGCCACGAGCACGTTGCCGTGTGCTGGATTCTCAGCTGTTTCTGCCACGCTCTCATTTCTGTCTACTAACAGCACACTGAAAAGGAAAGGAAAAATAAACCGAGGGACCACACTCCATCATAACCCAAGGCAAGGAAGGCTGAGACAGAGAGCAATCTTAGGTGAAATCGCTCCTTATCTGAAACGCCATCTCAAGCTTCCTGTGCTCACCCTCAACGATTGTCACAGAAGGCTGCTTTGATGTTTTTTAT
>NW_011125535.1:0-560 GCF_000146605.3 Meleagris gallopavo
GTAGGGAATATGGTAAATCCACTCAATACCATGACCTTTAGCCCAGGTACCTACAAGAGAATTTTTAAAATGAGTCCCATTATCTGACTCAATTCTTTCTGGGGTACCATGTCGCCACAGGACTTGTGTCTCAAGACCTAGTATGGTATTTCGGGCGGTAGCGTGGGGTACTGCATAGGTTTCAAGCCACCCAGTTGTTGCCTCCACCATGGTGAGCACATAACGCTTACCATTACGAGATCGTGGCAAGGTGATATAATCAACCTGCCATGCCTCCCCATATTTGTACTTTTGCCATCGCCCTTCCTCCCAGAGAGGTTTCATTCTCTTGGCTTGTTTAATGGTGGCACACGTGTCACAGTCGTGAATGATTTGCGCAATAGCATCCATAGTTAAATCCACCCCTCGGTCTCTAGCCCACTTATATGTCGCATCTCTCCCTTGATGGCCTGAGGTCTCATGGGCCCATCGGGCTAGAATAATTCACCCTTGTTCTGCCAGTCCAGATCTATTTGGGTCCACCTCAATTCTGGCAGCTCTGTCTACCTGATGGTTATTTG
>NW_011125536.1:0-598 GCF_000146605.3 Meleagris gallopavo
TTCCCTTTGCCTCGATATCCCTCTGGGTTCTCTGTAGGTGTCCCTTTCTGGAATTGTACTTCTCATTGGGAAACACAGCCTTTCCTCTTTGCTTTTGTGCACAGAACACCTGTATTTTATCCTCCTTTACGTGAACTTTATGACAACCTTTGGGCTGTAATACCCCTGACAACGAAAACACAACTTGCATTTCAAAGTGGCGCTGCTGTGTTTTGTACCAATTTCCAGATCAGTGCTCCTGTGGTCTCTTAGGTAGGACAGGGTGAAGGGGAGCGGCGTGAAGCTGTGTGCATTCCCTGCTGCGGAGCCGTGCCGGTGGCGGGGGGTTGGTTTGCTTTTTCTTGGCAGGGTGGGAAGGAGCTCTGGGTTAGAGGAGCATCCCGATGGCACGCGTGGGATCAGCAGCTCTGCCAGAGGAGGAGGCGAGGCTGCGCGCCGAGCTGCAGGAGAGGAAGGGGGAGGGAGGTCCCAGCACAGCTTTGCACGGTGCTCTGCGGCACTGGGCAGCTCCTGGCTCAGCTGTGGGATCGGACGAGGAGGGGGAGCAGGAAATGTGAGGGTGGGGAGGGGCGACTGGCCAAACACAGCTGGTGCATCT
>NW_011125537.1:0-964 GCF_000146605.3 Meleagris gallopavo
ACGGGATGGAATGAGAATTCTACATTGGCGAGATGGAATCAGAATTCTACGTTGACGGGATGGAATCAGAATTGTACGCTGGCGGGATGGAATCGGAATTCTACACTGACACGATGGAATCACACATCTCTGGGGAGCTGCCTGGTGTTGGCAGCCTCGTGCCTCTCCTCACGCTGTCCCCTGATGCAGCTGCAGGTGCAAACCCTGCGCAGAGCCCAGAGCACAGTCCTGATGACAGCTGGCATCCGGCGGCGAGACGCTGCGTGTGGTGCGGCAGCGGTACCTGTGGGGGACAGAGAGCTGTAGGCAAGGGGCAGAGGCAAGGCCCTGCTGCCACCCACCACCATGGAATTTCCCTGGGAGGACTGGCCTGGATATGGCAGTGCACAGAACGCTGCCGGTCTCTGTGCCACTTGGTGGCAGCTTGACAGGTTCCTCTCTGGGATGGCTTTCTGCTCAGGGACGTACCTGGGCCATCCTCCGGTGCATCTCTGAAGCACACAGAGCTCTGTGCACTTTCTTCAGCCTTGGCAGAAACCTGTGTGGAGAGAACAAAACCACACCCCTGTATGCCACTGGCTGGTGATGGTGTGGGTGCCAGGGCCCCAGGGAAGGGATCCCCTTTCAAGGCCGCTTTGCTTGAAGGCAAGGCAGTGGTGACAGAGGGGCTGTCCACCCTAATGGAGCTGGCTGGAAAGGAGACAGCACCAGGAATCTCCCCACAGCGCACACTCCAGGCACCGCTTCTGCCTCTGCCTCCAATTCATGCCTGCTGCTGACCACGCACAGCTGGCTCACCTCATGCTGAGGGCCCACATCTTCTGCTTCCTCACAAGCTGACGCATGCTCCTCAGTCATGGGATCTGCAGCCACAGATGAAGCTGAAGACGTGGCCTCCACTTCACCAGATGACTCATCGGAGGTGCTGGATGTGATGCCGACTGCCTCTGCTTCAGCATCTTCC
>NW_011125538.1:0-580 GCF_000146605.3 Meleagris gallopavo
GTAAAGAGGACTTCCTTTTCCAGCACCTATCATCATGGCTTGGGTGGCTTTCTGTGGGTTTATTTCCATTCTTTCTAGTGCCAAAACTTGCTGAAACTAAGTTACGCTAATGGTGGGGTTTTCCAGATTTCAGGGCCACGTGCCTGAAACCAATTTCGGTTCTCCTCGAAGCAGAGCTGTTGGTCGGACTTGCTGGCACTGGAAACTAAACATGGCAGGGAGATGGGCTGCTGAGGTGTCAATGTCAGAGTCAGAGATGCTTTTCAAGTTCTTTTATGGCTGCACGGTTCCTCAGCGAGCAGTTACGCCTGCCAGCTCAGTCAAAGCCATCCCTGAGATGCTGTCCTGTACAGCTGTGGAGCCGTTGCTCACATGCTCTGCATCTTGCTTGACGCGCACGACTCACACCATTCCGTGTTTTCTCTCTCCAGACAAAGCCCACGCAGCAAGATGAAGGAATCACCAGCTGGAAGTTGGTGTTCCTGCTTTGGGCTGGGAAACCATCCTCTGGGGCCAAACGCCAACTGCAGCACAATGCCAGGGAGCCCTCGGAGACAGAAGTCGTAGTCCTGGCAGGTAA
>NW_011125539.1:0-470 GCF_000146605.3 Meleagris gallopavo
TCTCTCCGTGCAGTTGTTACGGCACTTGGGAGCACCGCAGCTCTGCTGCCACCTGTTGGACACAATACAGTCATGAAGGCACTGCCCTGCATCCGGGCCTCTTGCACAAACCTGTGCTCCTTGCTCGGAGCACATGGCTGCACTCTGTGCACCATGTTGCTTACCACCAGAGAAGGCTCAGGTACCCAACACCATTTTGGCTTCCATCTTGTCTGATAACTGCTCATTATGCACAGCCCTCTTCTTTGGTTTGCTTTGGTGAGGTGGGGACTGCCATTGCTTCCTCAGTCCCACAGACCCCTTCCCATCCCACACTGCCATGGGAGATCAGCTTCTGGACCACCTGAGGACCCAAACATCCACGAGTCTTGGGTCCTGACGAGATGAGTCCCAGAGTTCCGAGGGAATTCACCGCTGCAGTCACCGAGCCACTCTCCATGGTATTTCACAAGTCGAGGCAGTCAGGTCAA
>NW_011125540.1:0-506 GCF_000146605.3 Meleagris gallopavo
CTGAGCGTAGTCCTGCTCCATAAGGCCTGGGAGTACTGGTGGGTGGGAGCTGGACACAAGCCAGCAATGGGCCCTTCCAGCCCAGAAAGCCAACCGTATCCTGGGCTGCATCCAAAGATGCGCAGTCAGCGGGCCAAGGGAGGAGATCCCCATCCCTCTGCTCTGCGCTAGGTCAGGCCTCACCTGCAGTGCTGCGTCCAGATGTGGAGTCCTCAGTGCAGGGAGACATGGAGCTGTGCGAGTGCATCCAGAGTACAGCCACAAACACGAACCCAACGATGGAACCCCTCTCCTGTAAGCAAGGAGAGCTGGGCTGTTCAGCCTGGAGAAGTGAAGGCTCCAAGGTAACCTGGTAACAGCCTTTCAATACCTAAAGGAAGAACAAGGGAAAATGGAGGTGAAATCTAAAGGAAAATGTCTTGTACAGTGAGGGTGCTGATGCAGTGGCACAGGTTGCCTTTCAAGGTGAGCAGTGGGTCAGACTCTGAGCAACTTGATCTAGCTGT
>NW_011125541.1:0-788 GCF_000146605.3 Meleagris gallopavo
ATCCATGATTGCTTTCAAATGCTCCTGCCTGTTAACTGACATGGGCAAATGGAGAGGGTTAGGCAAAGGGGTGGGGAGGACACAGGTCAGAGGTTGAGAATAAAAATGCACATTGTTAGTCACTGTACCAAAACAGCATTCACACTAAGAAGCAAGTTCTACTACTCTTTGAAAAGACTTCCCTTCTCATTGATTTGATTTTCAATCTAAAGTAATTAATCCAGTGCTTCTCTATGAAGAAAAAAATACACGCTCACCTTGGACAGACTTGATATTTAATTCCTTTGATCTTTTTGCTAAAATTGCTCGACAGGAATATACATCCCTCTTGCAGAACTAATTTCACTATGCAAATAGTAGCAGACTTGAAAAGAATTATAAAAAATATAAAAAATATAAAATATAAAAAATATAAAATATAAAATATAAAAAATATATAAAAAAGACAACTGGGAGGGGTGAGGAATACCACCCTTCTCACTACAGACACCTGGCATGTTGGACTTGAACAGCAAATGAGAAGTCTAATATTTTTGAAGCTAAACTACATAGTACAAAAAACAATTGCATTCATTTTTCCGAGTGAATGGAATCCCCCCAAATTTAGCAGACAGCAGCTGAAAATAGTTTTCCATTTTAAATTACAGGAGTATGCCGTAAGATGAAAGATATTTTTAAATACAGACAGTGCAATTGCAGTTGAAATGTGCTTGATGATTTCAGCATGGGAGCCAATGAAGCAGTCCTTCATGCAGCTGTTCACTATAATGATGTAAATGAAAAAGCCC
>NW_011125542.1:0-883 GCF_000146605.3 Meleagris gallopavo
CAGTGTCACAGTGCTGGACCTCGTCGGCATAAAGCATCAGCATGCAGGGTTGGAGGCACTTTCTGAGACAAGACCGAGCCTAAACCTGCTGTTCCCTTCCAGGACATGTTTCTTCAAAAGATATCCAACTTGAAGAAATCTGCCCACAGACCAATGACAGACACTGACGAGCTCCCGCCTGGTCCTGGGGATTACATTGTGGGTAAGAAAGCCAGCCCCATGCAGCCTCACAGACCAGCTGGCCCTGCTCCTTCATGCCATAATCTCCAGTCTGGCCAACGCAGAAGAAGGAATGTGGCTTTCATGCAGCACAAACCTCAGGGAGACTCACTGAGCACGGGACGTGCAATGAAGCTGCCTGAGAAGTTGCCCAAACCTGAGCTGGGCAGGGAAGGCTCCAAACTCCACAGAAGCATCCACACTGTTGCTGCCTACAAAAAACAAAAACACAGTTCCCTGGACATTACGAATTCAGAGCGATGTCTGAAAAACAAACAGAGAGACTTCAAGAGGAGACTGGGAGGGTGTTGAGAGAAGGAACAGGGAAGTGGAAGGCACTGGATCGTCCTGTCTGCTCCTCAAGGAGGGCTCCCCAAAAAGAGCAGTCAAAACGTGCTCACGAGTGCCAAAAGAGCAGAGCCTTCAAAGATGCCACGTTTCAATCACGAGCAGGAAATTGCATTGATGGCGTGGGATGCTGCAGGGAGAATACTGAAGGAAGTTTGGAAGTAGCATTCATTTGCATCCAGCACAGCCAGTGCACCTGAGCCAAGGCCAGCAGCCAGGCTGTGGGAGCAGTCCATTACTGCCATAACTTTCAAAACAGGAAACAAGAGCAAGAGAAGCCTCTGACAAAGCATCCTCGCAGGCTTCCCCTCACGAA
>NW_011125543.1:0-798 GCF_000146605.3 Meleagris gallopavo
CACTATTACTGATCATTGTGAAGGCTTACCCTTCTGCACGAGCTTTTAGGGCCGCGATTTTGGATTACATTCAAAGGTGAGCTGTTACCAGTTTGCTTTAGTGTTAAGGTTGAAGGAAAACCCTTTAGCTGAAAGGTCACTGCTTTGGTTAGAGTTTAGGGTGAAGAGTTACCATACTGGGTTAGGATGAAAGGCTTCCCTTTTGTGCTAAGAGCTAATGGTTCCCACATTGGATTAGAGTAAAGCATTCCCACATGGAGGAAGGGTTAAGGGCTACCCTCTTGTGTTAGTATTAAGGCTTCCCTGTTCTGATTAGGGTTAAGGCTTTCCCAGTTATGTTCACAGCAAACGGTTCCGGGCTGTCCATTTGGTGAGGGTTACATATGACCTGCTTGCTTTCGAGTTACGAATTGAAAATTGTGCATTTGAATTAGTGACATGAGTTCAACTTGGGAGGAAGCGTCAGGCGTAAGAGCAGACAGTTAACATGCTGGGTTACAGCTGAGGGTTACATTTTTCTATCGGGGTTAAAGATCAGCCATACAGCACGAGGGCAGAGAGCTACCATTATTAGTTACGATCAAACGTTAAGCGTTACTTCCTAAGGATCAGGATAAGGAGCTTCACAAAATGGGATACTGTTAAGTCCAAAGGGCTCAACATTTGGTTCAGAGGCAAGTCAAACTCTTGGGAAAAAGGAAAAGAAAGCAAAGAAAGGAACAGGTAAGAAGAGAACTAACAAAAATACAATAAAAAAAAGACAAAGAAAAACCAAAGACAAAGACCAAGAAACAATAA
>NW_011125544.1:0-514 GCF_000146605.3 Meleagris gallopavo
GCTGAGACATTAGATGCCACCGGCTGGGAGGAAATCAAGTTGATCAGCCCCTCCAATAGGCTGTTTTGGGAATTCTGGTCCCCATTTGATGTATCCGTTACCTCCACGGATTTATCAGCTTCAGGCACGGTTGATAGTTTGTCTATTATATCTTCTTGTTTGTTTTCCATTCTGTCCAGCTTTTCAGCTACCTTTGTAATGGCTGAAACACAAGCTCGCAGAGGGCTTAAATGTAACTCAAAGTCTTGAAGTTTATTAACCAATTCACTTATAAGGGGTCTTCTTTCCCCTCTGCCATACATTGCTGCAAATGTGCTGGCGTACCTTTCTGGTGCGGTCTTTGTGAATGTACGCCACATGTTTGGTGTTACACCTGACTCTCTCGGGATCATGCTCTTGGTCTGGCTCGTCAGGAATGAATCGGGGCTATGTAGCATTTCCACCACAGCATATTCTCTTAAATAACAGATGCCTTCTTCCATATCAGCCCTATTTCTTTTTCTCTAGGCATCAG
>NW_011125545.1:0-630 GCF_000146605.3 Meleagris gallopavo
GCCAGCAACAGTTTAATCCCCCCTCCTACCTGGCAGGGACTCCCTGCGGGGCTTAGAGATGGTGCGTGGCTATGAGGTTTGAGGCCAGGTGAAAGACCGGCCACCGCAGAGTCACGGTCCCATCCTCAGTCCGGACGTCCTTGGAGATGGTGTCAAAGGAGCCGAAGGTGGGAATCCAGACCCCCTGCAAGTGGAAGAGAAAGGAAGGGCGGAAGGGTTATGGGGCGGCTGGAGGAAGAGCCGCAGGGGGTCCAAGGTAGGGACTGAGCTCAGGAGCCCTTTCCCGCCATTCAGAGGCATGAGCCAGGGCATCGGGAATGGCTTTGGGAAGGGGCTGCATGGTCCTCTCCTTCCCCTCGCCCTCCCAGATGCAGCACTGCAGGCGGGGCAGAAGCAGCCTATGGGATCCAGAGGCTTCCAGAGACCGGGATCACCCCTGAGACATGGCAGCGCCCAGCACAAGTGATCGTGCGTTTGCAGGAAGGCCATGGGATGCCCAGCAGAGAAACGCGGGGGGAGTTTCCCGCTTTGTGTGGAGGGGAAGACTGGGAGGAAGTCCAGGCTGAGCTGGGACAGGGAGAGGAGGAACCCGACAGGCCCAACACACCTTCTGCCCCCAGGAGCTGCTCC
>NW_011125546.1:0-542 GCF_000146605.3 Meleagris gallopavo
ATTGCTGAGGAGCAGCCGAGCCTCTTGGAGGAGGACTTAGAATCAGGCAGCGGTCCCAGGCAGCGGGCAGCACACACAGCTGTGATGCAGTCACAGTTCTCTCCGAATTCTGTGCTTTGATTAAATCCAAACCTCTATGCCATGATGAGCAAAGCTTGCTATCAACCAGACGAGGTCAAAATATTCTTTTTCACCCTTCGCTTCCCTTTCCTGCACTTGAAGCAGCAACCCGCTGATCATCGGGGGCTCAGTTTGCCATCAGAGATTGTCAGTGGTCATCTGAAGGCTTTGTTGGCTGTCAGAGGGCTCCACTGATCACCAGAGATCTTCACTGACTGTCAGAGGGCTTCTTGAATCAACAGAGGGTGTCATGGGTCATCAGAGAGGAGATTTGAGGTGCCTAAGGGAAGGGATGTGGGGACTCCATGTTGGGTGGTGACGGAGGGGAACTGGGACTGAAGGAGGAGGGCTGAAGCAGATCCAAAGGGGGGGGCAATTGGCTGTGATAAGGGAGGGGGTAACAGGAGAGTGACCTGGAGACA
>NW_011125547.1:0-492 GCF_000146605.3 Meleagris gallopavo
TTGATTATGGCACATGTTTCACAATCATGAATAACCTGTGCAATAGCGTCCATAGTTAAGTCCACCCCTCGGTCTCTAGCCCATTTATGTGTCGCATCTCTCCCTTGGTGACCCGAGGTCTCATGGGCCCATCGAGCTAAAAATAATTCACCCTTGTTCTGCCAGTCCAGGTCTATTTGGGCCACCTCAATTTTGGCAGCTTGGTCTACCTGATGGTTATTTTGCTGTTCTTCTGTAGCCCGACTCTTGGGCACATGAGCATCTACATGACGCACCTTTACAACCATATTCTTTGTTCGGGCGGCAATATCTTTCCACAATTCAGCAGCCCAAATAGGTTTACTCTTTCTTTGCCAGTTATTTTTGCTCCCACTGCTGTACCATCCCATAGAGCATTTGCCACCATCCATGAGTCAGTGTAAAGATAAAGCATTGGCCACCTCTCCCATTCAGCAACATCCAAGGCCAGCTGGACAGCCTTTACCTCTGCAA
>NW_011125548.1:0-747 GCF_000146605.3 Meleagris gallopavo
TGGACACAAGCCAGCAATGGGCCCTTCCAGCCCAGAAAGCCAACCGTATCCTGGGCTGCACCCTGTCATGGTTTCATGATTTTTCATTATCAGTATTCCACATCATAACATCATGCAATGCACTGGGGGTTTGACTGCTGATGCTCAAGTTCCAGGTGCCTGTCCAGAGGAGAAGAAGAGCTACGTTCCCCAGGGGGCTTTGCGGTCAGCGAGGAAATCTAACTCCCGGCCAGGTCACCTGATGCTCTCTTCTTTGCCTGCACTGCTTCGCTTGCGCTTCTCTGCCTGCGCTTCTCATCTCAGCGTTGTTGTAAGGCCGATCCACCATCAATTTCACATTCTCTCTCCTTATAAAATTCTGTTGATACCATATTTAGGAAATCACTTAGTATTACCTCAGATTGTTGCCACTGTTTTCAATTATTTCGGGGTCCCCTATTTTCTTTTTTTCCGGGGGCGCGGATCCGCGGATCCCTCCGCCCTTCTAGTCACGGAACCGGGCCGAACCAGCCCGTAAACCGTTGACATTCTTGGTGGAGAATGCGGGCAATAGTTGCTTTTTAGCTTTTTGAACAAATCTCTCTCTCCGCTCTCAGACAGCTTCATTGGGAAAGTTTTATCTGTTTCACCAGTACTGTCTGAAAGCGTGACCTTGAAAAGTCCAGGCGGACTGCCAATACTCTAGGATATTTGTAAACTTTGAGCCTTGCTATCTTGTTTCTAGTAAAAAGAAAAAAAAAAGACTTT
>NW_011125549.1:0-729 GCF_000146605.3 Meleagris gallopavo
TACTCTGAGTTTAATCACACTTTCCTTTGGGGTCACTCATACTTTACTCTGGCTTTTTCTCACTCTTTACTCTTGCTTTACTTACACTCTCCTCCAGGTATACTCATATTTTTCTTTGGGTTTATTCACAATTTACTCATGGCTTACTCATGCTTTACTCAATCTTTCACTCACCCTCTAATCCAGGTTTACACACACTTTGCTTCACATTTCCTCACGCTTTATTCCAGCTTGACGCAATCTTTACTTTGGATTTTATTCACAAATTATTTTGGGTTACCTCAAAGTTTACTCTAGGTTTACTCTTACATTTCTCTGGGTGCAGTTACACTTGACTCTGTGTTTTCCCACAGCTTACTCCTGTTTTGTACCGTCTAACTGATGTACTGTCAAAGCATCCACATGATCATTCTGACCATCAAGAATCACAACATTTATTGAAGTTTGGGGAAAATATTGATTTCTCACTTACATCCTTAAAATATTGAGCTAAAGAAAGCATAGTAAATCTCAGGACTAAGGCTGTGTTACAGTAAAGCACATCTTTTTACAGCACACACAAAGAAATGGTTTATTAGATTGTTTCTTGGCTTACAACTGGCACCTGGTAGATAAGTGTGCATCTGTAACTTAGCAACCTTCACTTTGGGATGCAGAGAGCTGTTACTGGAATGGTCTGGAGTTCTGCAAATGACCAAAGCATTCAGAGGAGAATCATTACCTGAACTG
>NW_011125550.1:0-1095 GCF_000146605.3 Meleagris gallopavo
CCTCATGTAAATATGGAAACAGATTCACCAAATAGATTAAAAACACTATAAAACCTTGCAAAAATACTGTTCCTTAGCTTTTCTCTCTCCCTACCTTGTCTGGATCTGGGGAAGGTACAGCCACAGAGAGCTGTACAACACACAGTTTTCATTCCTGGGCTCTTTACACTGCCACACTGCTCTCACGTCCTTGCATTTGTGCAGAGCTGAAGGTCCTGTGTTTCTCACAACATTGCTGTTGTCTCTACAGCAGCACACAGTTGTTCGCTCACTGCCCCCCTTCCCAGTGGAAGAGGGAAGAAAACTGAAATAAAACCACAAAATCCAATCTGTGGGTTGAGATAATATCATTTAGTAAGACAGAGAAAAAGAAAAGGATAATAATTTTGACATACGTATTTCTCCATTTATGATATATACAGTATATATTCTCCTTTTGCCCAAGGAGGTTGTGGATGTTCCATCCCTGGATGCATTCAAGGCCAGGCTGGATGTTGCTTTGGGCAGCCTGGTCTAGTGTTTGGTGACCGTGCACATAGGGGGGTTTTGAAACTGGGTGATCATGGTGGTCCTTTTCAACCCAGACCAGTCTATGATTCTATGACTCTACATTTCGATGATTCTATGACTCTACATTTCGATGATTCTATGATATATGTCATATAGGCAGTTGCAAACATTTTTGCAAAGATACCAATATATATGTATACATATTTGCAACTCCACATCCCATCACAGGGGTTGGAGCTGCCACTGGGCTCATTGCAGGGGTTGGGGCAACCGCAGGGCTTGTCCTGGGAGTTGGAGCGACCACAGGGCTGTACCTCTTGGCACAGTGCACCTCCCGTGGGGGGAATTCTTTTCCTTTTCTCATCACAGTTCTTGGAACAGCTACAGGAGCTGTAACAGGAGTGACCACAGGGCTCATTGTGAGGGTAGGAGTGACAGTGGGGTCTGTCACAAAGCTCGGAGCAACCTGGTGGGACCTATAGCAAGAATTGGAGCTGCTGCAGGGTCTGTCCCAGGAGTTGGAGAGGCTGCAGCACTGTCAGCAGATCCAGCTCTCTTCCCCTTGAGGATGCTGAAGAGTGCTGA
>NW_011125551.1:0-506 GCF_000146605.3 Meleagris gallopavo
TCAACTTCAATCCACTTCCAGAAGAAATGGCTTAATACATCTTCATTCAAAATATCATTGACCTGATGACAAAACATGTGTTTTCACTGTGTCTTTGATTACAAAAAGTCAGTAGGGAGTTTAGAAAAAAGCCTGTCTTGTTCACAATCAAATGTTAGTTTCTTAATGAGAAAGTCAAGGATGCTCACATGCCAAAGCAATAGAAATGTTTTCGTAATACTATGCAAGTCCCAAGGTCGGTGAATTCTGAGCGGTTTGGCCAACTTCGCACAACTGAACAGACTGTCAGCAGGAGAGCTGGGTGCTCCTTTGACAGAAAAGGTCTTTGGCAAGTGTTCTCATCTTATAAAAACACATTTTGCCCTAACAAATCTGAACGAACATTCATAGCTGCCCTGTAAAAACAAGTTTAGAATATATCTTTAGAAAGATATATTTCCAACCAATACCAAGATGAGGCTGTTAAATTCAGCCCACAAATATTTAGCAGTCATAACAGACCAGAA
>NW_011125552.1:0-498 GCF_000146605.3 Meleagris gallopavo
GCCCAGGACTCGTGCCAGCCTCTCAGGCTGGGGCTGGGGCTGGGCTTTAATCCCCAGGGTCGGTGCTGGCCACTCAGGCTGTGGCTTCAGGTCTCGTGCCCGGGGCTGGGCCCTCTAACTGGGGCTGTGCCTTTAAGCTCCTGGACCGGTTGCAGCCTTTTGGCCTCTGGCCCAAAGTCACCAGGGCTGGTACCAAATTTTAAGAAAACAACAGGAGGGCCACCCAATGGCGTTATCTCAAGTAACAGAACAGGGAAATTAAGATGACTCCTGTGTAACCAGCCTGGGTCATCCTCTTGTTCAGGCACCTCATGATCACACCCAGGAGATGTTGTCCCCACATTGGAGGCTGGAAGGATTTGGGCTTCCAAGCAAGCAGCAAAGCATTTGGATGAGTCAGCCCTCTTGGTTTTTGTGTAGGTTTTTGTGAGACAAGTCCACCTTGGAAAGCCTCCTTGGCAAAGGCAGAACAGCTGTGTTGTTGGGCTGCAGCACTCC
>NW_011125553.1:0-742 GCF_000146605.3 Meleagris gallopavo
GGAAGCAAAAGAATTGGCCCTAGCACAGTTCATGGCGTGACGGGGGATGTTAGTCCCCCTAGGGCCTCCAGGCGGCACCGGAGGCTCTATGTAGAATTACCGATTTATTGGTCCCCCCAAAATATTCAGCGAGTTATGGCATTAGTGGACACTGGAGCAGAAACATCAATCATTTATGGAGATCCCAACAAATTTCATGGAAACAGAGTGATGATTGGTGGTTTTGGGGGACAAACTATTCCTGTCACCCAAACGTGGTTAAAACTGGGGGTTGGGCGTCTCCCACCCCGGGAGTATAAGGTATCTATTGCCCCAGTCCAGAAATACATCTTGGGCATAGATATTCTATGCGCTCTGGCTCTCCACACAACCGTGGGAGAGTTCAGACTCCGACAGAGATGTATTAGGATCCGGGCGGTGCAGGTAATATTAAGAGGCCATGCGAAACATGGGCCAATTTGCCTGCCGAAACCGCGCCGGGTTACTAATGTGAGACAGTACAGACTCCCGGGTGGGCAGGACGAAATATCAAAAACAGTGCAAGAATTTGAAAAAGTGGGCATTATAAGACCTGCCCTTACAACAGCCCATACAATTCCCACATATGGCCAGTGCGAAAGTTGGATGGCACATGGAGAATGACAGTAGATTATAGGGAATTAAAGAAGGTCACGCCTCCTATTCATGCAGCCGTACCCAATATGCTTCCCTAATGGACACATTGAGTAGGGAGATAAAAACC
>NW_011125555.1:0-419 GCF_000146605.3 Meleagris gallopavo
AGAGTACAGCCACAAACACGAACCCAAGGATGGAACCCCTCTCCTGTAAGCAAGGAGAGCTGGGCTGTTCAGCCTCCTGGAGAAGTGAAGGCTCCAAGGGATCCTGGTAACAGCCTTTCAATACCTCAAGGAAAGAACAAGGGAAAATGGAGGTGAAATCTAAGGAAAATGTCTTGTACAGTGAGGGTGGTGCGGTAGCGGCACAGGTTGCCAGAGACATGGTGGATGTGCTGGCCCTTTCAAGGTGAGCCTGGCTCAGACTCTGAGCAACTTGATCTAGCTGTGGATGGTCAGCATGGGGGAGTCGGATCACATCGCAAACCTACCTGCATACAAGCAGCGCACCAACATGGGGTGCATGATGTTCATTACCTCCTGTACAGATCTCACACCAGTGATTGGAGGAGCCCAAGCAATCC
>NW_011125556.1:0-379 GCF_000146605.3 Meleagris gallopavo
ACAGGCAGCTGGGATGCTTCTAACCAGGCAGGATTACCTACAGCAGCCGGCCAACCGGCTTTTAACCCTGCAGGGCCCCCCGGGCCGGCCAGATGGCTTTTAACTTGGCAGGACCTCCCAGGCCGGCCGGGAGTCTTCTGGCCTGGCAGGGCTTCCTCGGCCAGCTGGCCAGCCAGCTACTGGCCGGCAGGGTCTCTGCATGGCTTTTTTCCTGGTAGTTCCCCCTGGTTGGCTGGCTGGTGGCCTGGCTGGGGCTCCCAGGCCGGCCACCTTTCGCCTGGCAGGGCTCCCTGAACGGCCAGCCGGCTTTCGGCCTGGCCCAACTGGCCGGCCAGGAGGCTTCGGGGCCTTGTAAGGGTTCCCCCAGCCAGTCGGCCAG
>NW_011125557.1:0-593 GCF_000146605.3 Meleagris gallopavo
GTGCTGCTTTGCTCAGCCCTGTGCCCTGTGCAGGTGCTGGCACCAGACCTGCTGATTGCAGTGGCCCTTTCCACACTGACCTGGGGACACAGGCAGCCCCACACAGCCATGGAAATGGCTGGCAGAGCAGCAACCCGGTGAGCAGGGCTGTGCAGGGGAGAGCAGCACAGGGAAGCAGGGCAGGAGGCTGCTCCCTTCTTCCTTCCTTCCTCCCCCTCTGCCTTGCAGATGGACAGCCCAACAGCCTGCCAGCACCTTCAGTGCTGCACACATCAGCGCCTCCAGGAACCACAAGGATGGTGTGAAACAGAACTCTGAAGACCAGGACGCAACAAGAGCCTAAAAGGGATGGATGGGCCCAATGCAGAAATACCACAGGCACCACGTCCAGAACAGAAGGAAGCACCGGAAGCGAGCGCTGCTGAGACCGGGATGGAAGTTGAGGAGCCACCAAGACTGCCAGCCTTCCTGCCTCGACCCCAGACGACCACCGAGAAGCCAGCACACAATTAAGACTATTTGCACAACCTTCAGAATAAACTTTCTCATTCCTTACACCCGTGCTGCTTCTTCCATCTCGTGGCATCCAGACT
>NW_011125558.1:0-380 GCF_000146605.3 Meleagris gallopavo
CAACATGGGGTGCATGATGTTCATTACCTGCTGGACAGATCTCACACCACTGACTGGAGGAGCCCAGGCAATCCTTCAACTCCATCAGGCTGCAAAATGAAATCAGAAGAGACGCAGAACATAATTTACAACACAACAAGGATGCACACAATGCCCTTATGTCATGGTTTTATATTTTTTTTGTTTTTGGTTTGGTTCTCAGTATTCCGCATCAATACATCATGTAGTATACTGGGAGTTAAAGTGTTAATGCTCCAATTCCAGGCACCTATCCCTATACGTTACAGAAGTCATGGGATCTGCCCCTTCCGGGTGGGGCGGTCTCTTACTGCCTGGCAGTGGGTGCTGGAGGGTGCTTTCCTGGCCGTTCCAAGTCTTTT
>NW_011125559.1:0-386 GCF_000146605.3 Meleagris gallopavo
TTGTAAAAAATAAAAAAAAAGTGTCAGAGGAGGTAGTGGCACCACTGCTGAAGTGCACCACCTACAGCCTCATTGTGCTCTCATCTAGTGCTTGGTCTCCATAAATGTTCAGCAAGCATCAATGGAAGTCAATTCGTACCATTTTTCTGCATGGGGGAATTCAATTCCACACCTTTGTTTCATACACATTTCCATGTCAGACACCATATTATCAGACATCCAGAGCAAACTTAAAACAGAAGCATTATTTTTCTGAAGAAGATCTCATAATACTTCATCTACTTTTCTTTAAAAAATGTTTATACTAATTTGGTTAATTTTTAGCAGAAATTAGTAGTTCAAAAGTAAAATAAATAAATAAATAAATCATTCTAAAGCGAGGAAAA
>NW_011125560.1:0-494 GCF_000146605.3 Meleagris gallopavo
CCAACCGGCCACCTTTTCTGCCCCATAGAAGCCCCCCACAACTCCTGGCTCTCCTCTCCCACTCCTCCCTCTGCCCCCAGATGTCCTTTCTGCCTCATGGAGACTCTGTTCACCTGTTTCCCCCACACAACCCATTAAGTTCCTCCCAGAATCTCTTTCAACAACATTGAGACCCCATTCCCCTCTTCCCCCTGCCCCGTGTCCCCTGAGGTCTCCCCCAAACTCCCTTTCCACAGCATGGAAGCCTCACTAACCTATTTTTTCCTCCCACAACTCCCCTTTCCATCCCTGGAGTCCTGCAGAAAAACCTGGAGATGTCCTAGGAGGGTTTGGAGCATTCAGGGGGTCCCCAGGTTGGCCGCGGGGTCCTGAAGGATCTGGAAGCTCCCAGGATGGCTCCAGGAGCTCTGAGGAGCCACTGGGATGATCTGGAGATGTCCCAGTGGAGTCTGGGAGGGTCCGGAGAGTCCTCATGTGGGTCTGAGTGGTCCTGG
>NW_011125561.1:0-796 GCF_000146605.3 Meleagris gallopavo
GGATAGAAACACGGCCTGTATTTTGCCCTGGAGGGCAGACCTTCCCCTCTTGCTACCTCTGAAACATCTGTATTTCTCCCCGTGAGTCTTTGAGCCTTCAGGATCCCCGGAAGGAATGAAATGTCATCAAAACGTTCCAGTGTTACTGTCAGATCATGTGTAACACCCGGCGATGGTCTGCATGGGACTGATGGAACATTGGACGGATCTGCACCTCATGACCGTATGCCTCCGGTAACATCATCGAGCGCTGGCCCATAGAAGGATGTCAACTTTCACCCATCGTCACTCATCTTGAAATTTCCAACGTGTGGCGATGAAATTGTATAAGCGTCACGGTGTATCGGATCTCTGTATTAGGGAAAGCTTCACCCCTTTTTAGTCAACCTAATCATTGGTTCACGCCGTGAAGGGTGGAATGTATGGGCTGCTGAATCACGGCCTGAACCTTTGATTGATCACCTGAGGCGAGCAGTGAGTCAGCCACGGGAGCACAGGTGAAGGCAATTCAGCTGTGCTGCAGGAAGGGTGGAGCCTGGCTCCACCTCTCCTAGACCCATTTAAGAGCTGACTGCCAGTGGGAAGGATCTCTCTCTGGAGATCCGCTCCATCAGGAGTTCGTCTGGCGAGCCCAGGACACGGTGAGTGACTTTCTCTTATTCTCCAATATAAATGCTATTAGCCGAGCTCCTGGATATGGATCTATACCATCTGTATATCCATTGATTAAACATTTGGCGAGCCAGGCAATTGTTTGATGTAAATCCACTTTACATCATGTCTCTTTATGGGTTCT
>NW_011125562.1:0-310 GCF_000146605.3 Meleagris gallopavo
AACTCTCCGGAGCGGTTCAGCGCGAGTGCCGCTTTCTACGCATGAAAGCGAAGCAGTGCAATTCCGATGCCGAGAACGTGCGAATTCAGCCTCCTGCACTACCTCCGTAGGGAGGTTTTTTCTCCGCAGGCCAGAAAGGATCGCTCCCCACTTTCTGTCACGCTCTCTCTCCCTGGGAGCGAAACAAATGTCGCTCCCCGAACTTCCAACAGCCTTATTAGAGAGGGTTTTGCTCTCCACTCTTTCCTCCGAGCATGCACAAGCGTAGCCATTGGAGAACAACACCAAAAAAGAATTGCCGCTCGAAATG
>NW_011125563.1:0-526 GCF_000146605.3 Meleagris gallopavo
GTGTGACAGTGACAGGGCCCGAGGGGAACGGCATGGAGTCAGGGGAGGGCAGTGGGGGTTGGGGAAAGGTGCTGCACCAGAGGGCGGTGGGCACGGCCCCGAGTGCTGAAGTTCGGACAGTGCTTTCAGAAGTCAGGTTTGAATTCTGGGTGGTGCTATGTGGAGCTGGGAGTTGGGTTCAATGATCCTCATGGGTCTCTCCCAGCTCACGATATTCTATGATTATGTTTGAAGTAATCACTGGAACAAACCTAAAATACCACTTTTTCCTTCTCTGGGCAAATGACCTCCCCACTTAATGCTTTCCCAAGGAACAAGGGCATATTCTAGTTCAAGCAGACCAGCTTTGCTGATACCTGGCTCCTCTGGCCTTGGCAGGGGTGCACAGAAGGGCACTTTCTGGAGCAGATGGGCTCCATCTTCCTCCTAGCTGGGAGCTGCACAGCTGCAGTGGTGCTTAATGCACTGAGCCACGGAAGAGGAGCACACACTCTCTGCCTCTTTTTCGAAAGACAAAGTTCAGTCA
>NW_011125564.1:0-436 GCF_000146605.3 Meleagris gallopavo
GCATTTGTAGTTTCTTAGTGAAGCCTCTCAGTTCTTTAAGGATTTTGGAATTTATTTGTCAGAGGCCTGGATGAAATTCTGTGCTACGCCATTGAAGTGATAAGAATAAAGACTGCACTGTAAACTGTTGTTAGACAAATGCATTATTGGCAATGTGGTTACAAATACACCTCAGTAGACTGACTCTTAATCCAGTTTTAAAAATACAGTCCATAATGCATTGTGGTGCTAATCTTAACCCAAAGTCAAAAGGCATTCATGTGTTTGACCCTTCACCAGACACATTACACAGTTAACAAAGGCAGACACTGCAGATGTCATGTCTGCTTAATTTCAACCATAGAAATAGCTGCAATGGAAATTATTTAAAATTATTCACAGTACAAAAGGAGAAAAAGCTCAAATACTCAAAATATGAAGTTTACAATACATCCTT
>NW_011125565.1:0-650 GCF_000146605.3 Meleagris gallopavo
TAATATACAACATAAATGACTCATCAATATTTCATTAAGCCTTTTAGATTGTTTAGGTGCAGTTTTTCATGGAACGAATCAGCTTGTAAGACAATTCAGATTAGGGACTGCTCTGTTTGAATAAATGGATTTCATTCACCCACTGGTTACAGAAAAAAAACTCTTAAGCAAAACTCATGTATGCCATATCTGAATCCTAGAATATATTTTTCTAACTTACGCAGAAATAAGATGTTTTCTATGTTTATACACACATATGTACACATAGATACACAAGCATTTTGTTAGTACTCAGAAGTGTGTGTGTTCATGTGCGTGTAAATATATATATATATATGCCCACATATACAAATACTTCAAGCTATAAACATAATATTAGCAGTGGCATTATATTCCTTAAGTCTACTTCACTTCCTACTTGCAATAGTATTCCACTCATGAAATCCTATTAATATTAAAACATCACTAGAAGAATACTTTAAGGATTTAAAAAGGAAAAAAGGACAATTTCATCCTTTCAGGTTCTGCCATATGAGTTGTTATTCACAATTAGGAAAGACTGCTCTCCTACCTTGTGGTGCTTTGGACTGGTGAATCCTCAGCTCCTTTACATCCAGCTCTCTTGATAGCAGTACCAGGCAAATTATTTG
>NW_011125566.1:0-525 GCF_000146605.3 Meleagris gallopavo
GTTGAACATGCTACTTACTGTTCCAAACTGGCCCCAGAGGGCCAAAAAGGTCTTGACTGTTTTGTTCAATCACATTTTAAAGAAACAGAACAACAACATTCTGAATGGGAAAAAGATTTCTATCTTTAGTCTGAGCAGTTAAGCAAGTTGAGAAAATATATCAGGAACAGCCTGTACAAATCAGAATGGAAATAATCCTGAAGGGACTGCTCCCCAAGAAGGAATTGCACAAAAACACACCATCCAGAAATTAGATGAAAGACATAGTAAAGCTTTCAAATTTTAGATGCATATAAACACGTATCTTTAGCATTACAGCTACTTTTAAGCCTTCACCAATTGAAATGTACCTTACTGAGGCATACCAATAGAAAACATTTGGTTTACAGATGCCTCAGTCAATAGGGAAAATGGCAAAGAGCAATATAAAGCTGCTGCATTGGATATTACCATTGGGAAGCAAGTAATAGAAGAATGTGAAGGTAGCACACAAATAGGAAAAATATGAGCAAGCTGTCCTAGCAG
>NW_011125567.1:0-1186 GCF_000146605.3 Meleagris gallopavo
ACTGTGACAGCGCAGGAGCAGGCAGTGAGAGGAATCATTGCTGGAGGTGGATCTGCTCCCCACGCCCTCCATCTCCCAACCTCCAGCACCCACCGCAGCCCTGCACGTGGATTTCCTCTGCTTGCATCTCTGCTGTGCTCCCCACAGCTGTCGGGCAGCACACTCACACAGCCAAAGCACGCATGCTTGTGGCCCTGGATCACGTTGTGCAGCTCTGCACAAGGCTGCACTGGGGCTAGGACTCTTTGCCTAAGGGATTGCTTTCCTTAAGCTCAGCTGGTCACAGCACCACAGACAGCATCCTTCTGAGGGCTGAGCTGGAGGGGAAGTGCAAAAACCCACACGGGACCAGTGTCCCATCAAAGCTGGATGAGGCTGTGTTACTAAACACGGGGCGACATGGGCTGCTAAAGCATGTGGGGGACAAACAATGGCACGTACCTGGCAAGAGATCAGAACAACGTAGAGAAATCCCTTGAATCTGCAGCCGTTCCTTGTCACTTTGCTCTGATCTTCCACGAGCAAAGCTGCACCAGGCCAGCAGGCAGAGGGGGAGAGGAGAGGAGAGAGAAAGAGCCGGTCAATGAGCTTGCAACAATTTAGCCAAGGCGACGAGGAAATCCAGGGACAAATGCCACCTTTAGGGATTGTTTGGAATGCTTGGACTGGGTGAAATTACATCTGATGGACAAGAGTAAGCAATACGATACTATGAGCTCCGCCAGCCAGCACTTCTCAAGCTCTCACTGCCCACCCGTCTCTCCCACACTGTCTCAGCTTACCTACAAGATGCTGCACAAGAGGATGCAAAAACAAAGGTACTCAGTTGGTGCACAAGTGCAACAAGCGAGCTACTCACTCAGAGCTCAAGCGCTCCAATGAAGGGACGCAGCACGCACTGCTCCTGCCCTCATTCCAGCCGCTTATGACATCATAGGGGCCACCAGGCTGCTCCACCATGATGGACAGGGCCAATATCACAGAATCACAGAATGGCCAGGGTTGGGAAGGACCCCAGGGATCACGAATCTCCAACCTCCCTGCCACAGGCCGAGCCACCAACCTCCCCATTACAGACTACACCAGGCTGCCCAGGGCCCCATCCAACCTGGCCTTGAACACCTCCAGGGATGAATGGGGCATCCACAGCCTCTCTGGGCAGCTGTTCCAGCACCTCACCACTCTC
>NW_011125568.1:0-600 GCF_000146605.3 Meleagris gallopavo
TACACATTGAACATCCCCGTTTTCCTGCATCACCCACCAAGTGGACCCAGGTCCCTGGGCAAAAACAGTTCCACGAAGACGGTTTGTCCTTCTCAGAGGCTGGAATAACCCAACTGCCTTTCCCAACATATTCTTTACATGTACAACAGGGACTTTATCTCCCTCTACGGTATGTAGGGAGCTGGACTGGGTTGGACCACCACGATTGATAGATCCTCTGGTATTGACTAACCAGGTGGCTTCTGCCAAATGCTTCTCCCAGTGCTTAAATGTACCGCCTCCCATTGCTTTCAGCATAGTTTTTAACAACCCATTGTATCGTTCAATCTTACCTGAGGCTGGTGCATGGTAGGGAATATGGTAAATCCACTCAATACCATGACCTTTAGCCCAGGTACCTACAAGAGAATTTTTAAAATGAGTCCCATTATCTGACTCAATTCTTTCTGGGGTACCATGTCGCCACAGGACTTGTGTCTCAAGACCTAATATGGTATTTCGGGCGGTAGCGTGGGGTACTGCATAGGTTTCAAGCCACCCAGTTGTTGCCTCCACCATGGTGAGCACATAACGCTTACCATTACGAGATCGTGGCAAGGT
>NW_011125569.1:0-758 GCF_000146605.3 Meleagris gallopavo
CACTTTTCAAACTTCCTGCACTGTTTTTGATATTTCGTCCTGCCCACCCGGGAGTCTGTACTGTCTCACATTAGTAACCCGGCGCGGTTTCGGCAGGCAAATTGGCCCGATGTTTCGCATGGCCTCTTAATATTACCTGCACCGCCCGGATCCTAATACATCTCTGTCGGAGTCTGAACTCTCCCACGGTTGTGTGGAGAGCCAGACCGCATAGAATATCTATGCCCAAGATGTATTTCTGGACTGGGGCAATAGATACCTTATACTCCCGGGGTGGGAGACGCCCAACCCCCAGTTTAACCACATTTGGGTGACAGGAATAGTTTGTCCCCAAACACCAATCATCACTCTGTTTCCATGAAATTGTTGGGATCTCCATAAATGATTGATGTTCTGCTCCAGTGTCCACTAATGCCATAACTCGCTGAGTATTTTGGGGGACCAATAAATCGGTAATTCTACATAGAGCCTCCGGTGCCGCCTGGAGGCCCTAGGGGACTAACATCCCCATCACGCCATGAACTGTGCTAGGGCCAATTCTTTTGCTTCCGATGGCTCAGGCGTCGTGGCCCGAGACACTTGAGGCGGCTTTTTTCCTGTTAGGAACAATGAAGTCTTCTAGGTTCCATGCTCTTGTTGGTATCCTCTCTATAATTCTTACCCTTGGTTTCTTAGGGTAGTTTTGAAATGTTTGATTGTCCTTTAGCTGTCTCCAAAGCTGGAGAAGGACATGGTTGGGCTGGCGGTCAATCTTAGCA
>NW_011125570.1:0-703 GCF_000146605.3 Meleagris gallopavo
ACTCATCTGAACACGTGTCCCATCTGATGCCACTGGCTTCAGCAGAGCTGGCTGCTTCATTGAGCCCAGCAAATTCAATTGTTTGATATAGAAGCACTCAAGCTCTGCTTACTCTTTACAGGTGCTGTCCAGGTGCCAGCGTGGAGAAAAACACACTTATTTCCTGTAACCCCAAGCATGGCAACACTTCCCCAACAGAACCTTGCAGGTTTCTCGCACAATACATCAACATGTTGTTTCTATGTAAATAAGGCAGGTTCCTATCTTCAATCATCGAACTTTAGCAGAGATGTTCACCTGGAGTTCTTTCAAACCAGGTGACTACAACATGCAGGAAAAGAAAGTTGTTTTCTCTCTCCACAGAGGGCTCGTGCTCAACAACAAAGGGACAGTAACCTCACCAGTGCTTTCAGATCATGCATTTCTCAGCTGCTCTCCTGGCCACGTGCTGCTCCTCGTACCCGAGCTCCTCCAGATCACAGGTTCTCCATTCCATCATCGAAGCAGGGCTGCGGTGCCCAGCAGGAACCTGCTGTGCATTTGAATTCAGGAGGTACTGCTCATTGAGAGTACAGCGCATGACTTCACTATCAAACTTCACACGGCTAAGAAAGGCTGGCACTCCACTCTGACACAGAAGCAAGCTTAGTTACAAATCTGGTGAATGCCCTCCATCTATTCATATGCGCTGCTTCTTCAGTCT
>NW_011125571.1:0-419 GCF_000146605.3 Meleagris gallopavo
TGGCTCAGCTCGAGGCGCAGGGGGTAATGAATTAATTACCGTCTCCATCGTGACTTGCTGGTGCTGTGGGGCTGGGAGGCGGCTGTGGGTTTGGGGCAGCAGACCTGGATGTTGAGAAGAGAGGAGTCCCAGCGTCAGGATGTGCTGCTCGTGTGCTGCAAAACGGGGCTGACATGTGGCCATGTGCTGCGCCCTGTGAGAGGCTGCTGCAATCAGTGCTGGGGCAGCGGCAGAGGAGAGCGTGGCAGGTGGGGCTGTGGGGCTGAGAAGGTGTGGGAGTGGAACAATGTGGGGCCGGGGAGGAGTGTTGGGGGCTGGGGGAGGCTGGTGATGACAGCCCCAAACGAGTTGGGAAAGGAAGCTGCGAAGCGCAGCTCCAGATGGGGCATGGCCAACTGAGCTGTGCAGCGTGGGACGTC
>NW_011125572.1:0-553 GCF_000146605.3 Meleagris gallopavo
GTACAAGTGTTCTATGCAATGCATTAAGTAATTATTTTTCTAAGGCTATTTAAAGAAGGAGTTGTAAAAAAAAGGAACTTGGATGCAGAGACATCAAACCTTGAAATCAGAAGTCACACTGACAGCATCAGCAATTCTTTCACCAGCTGAATTTATTCATCTTTGAATCTTTAATTTTGGATGCTACTGAATTCCAGACAAGATGCTACAACTCCTTCCCAAGTGTATCACTCCTGAACTATGGAGAACAGCTAGCAAGGAATGTTATCAAAACTCCCTCAAACCAGAGGGAAAGCTAGCAGTATCTCTACAGAAATAACAGCATTACATATTTTCAGCTACGACTCCTTTACACCCATCCTGCATCCTCCTCCAGTTGGGTGAGATGGCATACAAAAAGCATGGTCAGCAACAGGGCCCTTATATTAATAGAACAGAAGGAGCAAGTGCAATTTTCTGGAGTGCAGGCAGCTCAGATCACAGAATTTTTCACAAGGCCATTCCTAATAGTACTGAATGTTTCCAAGAGCTATCACTCCCATCAAATATTGCT
>NW_011125573.1:0-474 GCF_000146605.3 Meleagris gallopavo
AAAAACAAACCATGAAAGAGAAAGATAATTAGGCTCAAAAAAAAGAAATAGAAGTAAAATTAATAAGTTGATAGAGTTTTGATGTGGCAGTTGTTCGGAAGAGTTAGTGGCTTAGGGATCCTAAGTCTGTGTGGTGTATTAGTCCTTTTCTTTAGAGCTCATATAGGATAAAATCAAGCTTAGATAAGTTCAGAGAAATCAAATGGATTTTCTTAGTAAGGGCAGGTTCCAAATGCAGGCTTTTTTATACAAAACACTTTACGAAGACTGATTTTCAATATTATTGTAATGGTATTAAAACTGGAAAAAGGGGGAAAGAAGGAATATAGCTTCTCCTTCCCCTATTTTAATGGAAATTCCTTTATTTAAGTAGAGGCAACATTCTCTCCTCCAAGTTTTGACACCCACTGTAAAGTTAGTAAGCTCTAAAACCTATGTGAGCAACACAATCAAGAACAATCATGTATATTGTTG
>NW_011125574.1:0-532 GCF_000146605.3 Meleagris gallopavo
TGTAATCAGTTTTTAATCTGTACAGCAGTTATTGGAACAGGCGCGCGCTTCCTGAGATTGGAATGTTCACAAGTTGCTTGTCTAGAACCTGTGTGCTCCAGCTCTTCTGTGTGCATGCTAGGAGCAGTGATCCCCCCTGCACCCAGTGCTGCAATGAAGGCACGTCGGCTTTCTAACCATCCATCCTCCTTTTGAGCTTATCTCTGTGCAAGGACACATGGATGACCACAACAGTGAGCCAGAGTAAAGGGACACAAGTGTCAAGGGGGGTAATTAAGCAATTAAGAGGCTATGGTCATGTTGTAAAACAGACATCCAAAATTACGAGCAAACGTTTGTCAAGAAAGCAATGGTTAGAAGGCAATTAATCAATTATTTGTGTCTGAGCAGTAAAGATTTGTGCTTACTTGGTATCTGTATGATTAGTGAAGCGCTGTGGAAGAGTGTGAGCCGGCAGTACTCAGCCAGTGAGGAACCAGGCAGAAAGAGATCAGCGTCGGGCAGTAGGGGATAAAAGATGTAACGCTGCTTT
>NW_011125575.1:0-664 GCF_000146605.3 Meleagris gallopavo
GAGAGCAGAAAACTGACCTTTGGGAGACAACTAGTGGTTACGACCCCACATCAGGTGAAGACCATTTTAACTCAGAAAGCTGGGAGGTGGTTAACTGACTCTAGAATTCTGAAGTATGAAATAATATTAATGGAGAAAAATGATTTAGTATTTGTTACTAAATCTTGCCTAAATCCAGCCACCTTCTTGTGGAAAGGGGAAGAAAAAGAGGAAAATATAGAGCATAATTGTCTGGATTTAATTGAGTATCAGACAAAGGTAAGACCTGACCTGCAAGATACCCTCTTGGTGAGGGAGAGCTTTTGTTCATTGATGGGTCTTCAAGGGTGGTGCATGGCAAAAGATACAATGGGTATGCTGTAGTGCAGGGGCAGAAGGAGAAGTAAAAGAGATGGGCCAGCTGCCTAATAATTGGTCAGCTCAGACATGTGAATTGTATGCCTTAAATCGAGCCCTTCACCTCCTTAAAGGAGAAGAGGGAACTATATTCACAGACTCAAGATACGCATATGGAGTGGTACATACCTTTGGGAAAATCTGGGAGGAACGAGGATTAATCAATAGTAAAGGAAAGGAATTAGTTCATGAGGCACTGATCAGACAAATTCTGGAAAATTTACCGTTACCCACTGAAGTTGCAGTAGTGCATATAAAAGGACATCAA
>NW_011125576.1:0-513 GCF_000146605.3 Meleagris gallopavo
ACTGGCCCAGGGGCTCCATGTATACTAGGTATCGATTACCTCAGAAGGGGGCATTTCAAGGATCCTAAGGGGTATCGGTGGGCCTTTGGGATAGCTGCTGTGGACACAGACAACATTAAGCAGCTGTCTGCTTTGCCTGGCCTATCAGAAGATCCGTCTGTTGTGGGGTTGCTGCAAGTAGAAGAGCAACAGGTACCGATTGCCACAAAAACGGTGCACAGACGGCAGTACCGCACCAACAGGGATTCCTTGCTCCCCATTCATAAGTTGATTCATCAACTAGAGGATCAGGGAGTGATCAGCAAAACTCACTCACCCTTTAACAGTCCCATATGGCCAGTACGTAAAGCCAGCGGAGAATGGAGACTGACGGTGGACTACCGTGGCCTGAATGAAGTCACACCCCCACTGAGTGCTGCTGTGCCGGACATGTTAGAGCTCCAATATGAACTAGAGTCAAAGGCAGCCAAATGGTATGCCACCACTGACATTGCTAATGCCTTCTTTTCCATT
>NW_011125577.1:0-1699 GCF_000146605.3 Meleagris gallopavo
TGGGGGGCTGCCCCTCCCGCAGGGTCAGAAGTGAACAGGGAGAAAGACTGCGAGCCTCCGCGGGGAAGATGAGGATTCTGCATCCCACGGCCACCAGGAGGAGACCCTCACCGCTCACCGCTCACTGCGCACGCGCGAGGGGGGGCCGCGTGCTGCTGGGTTCTCGGAACGTAAGGAACGTGGATCCCAACTCCTGGAAACTACTGATCACGTATCAGTTCGGCCTCTCGCTGCAGCACTTCTTCCTGACGCTGTGCGAGTTAGGAGCAGCTCTCCCCCTTGCACCCGGAGTCGCAGCCCTGATTAAACACACCTGCTTTTATAACTGCTTTGTGGTCACAGAGTCTGATTCCACACATCAGCGTGCGCCGCTCCTCGGGGCAGTGTGTGCCAGGGCCCTCCTCGGGAAACATTTCTTCCTCCTATGGAAACCACCGGGAGCCCGGGCCGGCACTCTCGAAATAAACACGCGGTGCTGACAGACTCATTGCGGGCCGGGCGACGAATCCGCTGGTGGGACAGCGGTGCCGGTGCCCAGCGGGCCCATCTGTGTGCGTGGGGGGAGAGAGAGGCAGCGGGCCTTTGGGGCCGGGTCGGGGGGCTGTGGGGGCTGCAGACTGTCACTGAGACACGAGATGTCTCTGCAGAGCTGGAAGGTCAGCAGACTCAACAGATATGAAGGGCTCCCATCGTGCTCCTGAGCGCCCCTCCTCTCCTGGCTGCACGCTGGTGGCAGGTGGAGGCAGGAACAAAGGGCAGGAGCAAGGGCAGAGAACCTCTTTGCTTTTTCAATCTCCCTAGAAAAAAGAAAAAAAAAAAAACAAAAAATCTTTCACATATGCATGGGATCTGTTGAGTCCCAGCCTGAGCCACTGGTTGAGCACCTGCAGAAAGGAGCTGCTCAGCCCTGGGCATAGGTGAAGGCAATTCAGCTGTGTGACGGAAGTGCTGGAGCCTGGCTGCACCTCTCTCAGAGCTCATGCAAGGGCTGACTGCAGCTGGGGAAGGATCTCCTTCTGGAGATCCCTCCTTGGTGATGCTTTTTCCTCTGCACCTGGAATCTTCTGATATGGGGGAAGCAATCTTCTTCCCTTCCTTTATAGTACCTCTCTGCTGTGCCAGTCCTCCCACCATCACACCTCAGTTGTAACGCCTTTCCTAGTCACAGAATGGCCCGGGTTGGAAGGGACCTCAAGAATCATTTCTTGCAATACCAATTCTTAAAAGCAGTTTTACAATGGAGTATGAAATCTAATCCACTTACAGGATGGAGTTGCTCGAGAATACTAGAGTTTGCAGATTCAAAATCAAGCCTAGAATGCCAGACCTGAAGACTTTTCAGGAAATACGACAATGAAAGGTAACATTAAATAAATAAATAACCCAATACAGCCACATTATTTAAATTGGCCTTGAAAGCTATCAGTGTCTAACTACTGTTATTTTAGAGTTGTGCCCTTCTCTAGCAGCCACCAATTTACTCAGCCAGCCATTACAAACCTTAATTTTTCATAACTATGCAAGGGCTGATCCAAAAGGAACGCCTCCTATTTTATAATGCTGGCCACAGCGTCACAGGTGGACACAGCAGAGGTTGAACCTTCCTGCCAGCACTCAGTTCATTTGTAGCCAGGCGACAGATGGCAGCAGAGGCCAGGATGACAGCACAGCACCTGACGTGGAGGTGCGCACGGAGCAC
>NW_011125578.1:0-541 GCF_000146605.3 Meleagris gallopavo
GCCTCCACTTCCCCCGGTCTCACCTGGGTGGATGCCCAGGAGGACATGCAGACCCCGTGTTTGAGCAGTGCCTGCCCGTGGAGTGCTGCAGCCCAACAACACAGCTGTTCTGCCTTTGCCACGGAGGCTTTCCAAGGTGGACTTGTCTCACAGAAACCTCACAAAAACCAGAGGGCTGACTCATCCAAATGCTTGCTGCTTGCTTGGAAGCCCAAATCCTTCCAGCCTCCAATGTGGGGACAACATCTCCTGGGTGTGATCATGAGGTGCCTGAACGAGAGGATGACCCAGGCTGGTTACACAGGAGTCACCTTAATTTCCCTGTTCTGTTACTTGAGATAACGCCATTGGGTGGCCCTCCTGTTGTTTTCTTAAAATTTGGTACCAGCCCTGGTGACTTTGGGCCAGAGGCCAAAAGGCTGCAACCGGTCCAGGAGCTTAAAGGCACAGCCCCAGTTAGAGGGCCCGGCCCCGGGCACGAGACCTGAAGCCACAGCCTGAGTGGCCAGCACCGACCCTGGGATTAAAGCCCAGCCCAGCC
>NW_011125579.1:0-455 GCF_000146605.3 Meleagris gallopavo
GAGGGTGGACTTTGAGTTATTGAGGACACTGGTGAGAAGGTCCTTGGAGTCGGTCTTGAAGGACAGAGGGTCCAAGAAGGCTGGACGCTCCTCAGGAAGGAAGCCTTAGAGGCCCAGGAGTAGGCTGTGTGCACGTGCCGTGAGGCAAGCCGGCAGTGAAGAAGAATGGCATGGCTGAACAGTGAATTTTTCTGAGACTCCAGGAGAACAAGAGTTTCCCTCCTGTGCAAAAGGCTGGGAAACTGGGGGAAAGTACCAGGAATTTGCTAGCATGTGCAGGGAGAAAATCTGAAAGGCTGCAGCAACGGATAGGGCCAGCTAGGATCCATCTGAGGGCACTGAGAGAGCTGGCGGAGGTGGTTGCCAGGCAGCTTCCACAGTCCAGCAGTGGTCCTGGTCAGTCACAGGGTCCCAGATGACTGGAGACTTGCTAACGTGACCCGAATCTCTGTGAA